>NW_008596828.1:0-29397 GCF_000691845.1 Merops nubicus | reverse complement strand
GAGAATAGGAAAAGTCCTCACTTCCTTCCCAGTTGTTTTACTGAGAAGGCAGTATCAAAAACTGTACTCTTCAAGTTCAGTTAGCTCTGCTGACAGCAAGTGATTCACTGGGGTGGTTTATGTGTCTTGTCTGTCACTTTGGGCACAACCTTGTCACAGAGTAAGGCTTTCAAAGAACCCTGAGGGAATGAGGTGCCCTGGACCCCACTGTATTTTGAAGTCATTTAGCTCTTTTAGCTATCCATAACTGATTTCCAAAGTTCTGTCAGCTATTTCTCAATCGATGTGTTAACTCCCAGCTGGCTTGCATCAGCTATCACATTAACATGTAAGAATGAAATTATTTTATTTTAATTTCATGTTTAATCTTCCCCTCTTCCCCAAATAATAATTTGTTACATAAGGTAGATATTCTTCAGGTTTGTGAAGCTCCGGGGACAACAAGTGTAAAGGACTTCAGCATCTAGCATTGAGGAACTCTATATGTCTATTGCCATTAATAATATCAATGCACTCTGATTTATTTCAAGTTTCAGGTTACAAGTAGAAGGTATTTCAGGTTACAAGACACAGAGTTATTCAGTCTGTTACTGCATTTAATTAAAACCTCACAGATACAATATTTCACACTATAGAGGAGGAAAAGAGAAAAAAAAAAAAAAAAAGAAGAAAAAACCCCCCTGCAATTGTGAGCCTTATTATAATGGGATGCCTGAAATATTTTGTTAGGTGTAGACCTAACATGAAGTAAGCATTACATGACTGCCTTTGGATTTACCTTCACGAGTAATATCCTGTAGTTGGGTGTGTCAGTGTCAGTTCTTCACATTTCTTGAGTGCAATTAAAATGCTGCATTATGAAAATGATCCTGCAACAGTTCAATTAGAGGAAGGAAAGAAATGTGATTTTTGGAGTTGGAATTCAATCATTAAGTCTACCTAATTACTGCTTAGGTAACATGGGATTTTTTCATAACTATAGATGTTCAGGATCTCTTTATAACTGTAATGTGAATGTTCCCAATAAGTAACAAAGTACCTCTGGGATGATGTGAAAAGGATTGATCAGTGAATCTGAGAGGTAAGAGTGATACAGAGCTCCCTGAGACTCCAGTTTTATCTGGTGTAACTGCCTATCCAAATACTGACCAGACCTGATGCCCATTCAGTTTGTGATCTGGCTAGTCTGTTAGTCTTGGAAGACCTGCCGATGGCTTTCGAGCCCTCTGTTTGACAAACAGGGGAGGGGTGCCTGTTAGCTGCCATGTCACAATTTCTTTGGGAAACCCAAGCCTGACAGCCTATCTTTGACTGCTGACATATCCCACGTTTCAGAAGGCAAATGGCAAAATTTCTACTTCTGAATAAAAAATGTTTGTTTAAATCTACAGGCTTTAGAATTAGCTGCCCATTTCCTTGATTTTTCTTCAATGGAATATGATACTGAAAGAGATTTGTTTGCTTTCACAAAGCAAAAGTAAATGATCACAGTGCTGATAAAATAATCCATTTTTATTATAAAAAGCTGAAGACTGATCAGTGAACTGGTGTTCTAACTAGAGATTAGCAAGGCAAATATTATCTGATGGAACATTCATTCAAACTGCTTATAAATCTCTATGGCCAGAGTAGTCACCTTCAGAGAGAATTTTCAGTTGTTAGAGAAATTTTACTTTTAAATTGAATATCCCAGATCCTCATTCATTTTATGAGGTCCTGATGGTTTCCAGTGTAACCATGGCAGGGATAACTCCTGAAACTCAGCCCTGAATCTTGTCCAGAAGAGTTGTTCCAGGAGATATGTTTTCTCACATAAAACAATAAATTAAAACGTTCAGCTACCCATCCCATTATGATTTCTTGCCTTTGTCTTGAGCTGTGCCATGGGAACGGAAGTTCATTCCTCCCATCTTCTTGTGTTAGTTATATAAACTCTCCCCTGTAAGGAATTTGCCGTGTTTTACTATATATGTGAGGTAACCTATCAAGAGGGCCTTGATCTCCACCTTGCAAGTGTTCTGTGCTCCTGTGCTGAGCCTCTCTGTGCATGTCTAACAGTAATAAAGGTGTAACTTCCTACTACCCAAATGTCCTGGGTCAAGTAAATCAAGTGAAGTAATTAGACCTGTAATTCTATTTGCTTATCTGTTTGCCAGAAAAAGCATAACATACAGGTGTACAGAGGTCTCATGTTTTTCATTCATATATCATTCTACATTTACATCATTGCTAGCTTTTTATATAGGATACAAGACAGCTTTTAAAAATAGCTCTAGGTCAATTGTGTGACTGTACAGTGGACTTTTCTTCCACCGTTTGACTCTGTCCCAATTCTGCTCATTAAATTACCTTTGCCTGAAAGTGTTTAATCAGTGAATATTTTGCTACAACAGAATGCTTCTCTTACCCTTCCAGAGTCTTCCAGAGTAATTTGAAGGTATCAGATATTGGTCCTGGACTGTGGGAAGGCTTAACTGTGTAGCGATCTGTTTGGTACTTGAGAGGTTGAACATGGTGCTTAAATTTCATGAAAATTCCTATTTATCAAAACCACTAAACTCCACTTATAAATACAGATAAGTAGATCTCCTTCTGAGACTTTGCATTTAGTTTGGGCTGCCACACTTAAAATTGATGAGGCCTAAGGTAGTGACAGCAATGGAAAAAATTTACTTCTGTCTTCGCAGCTCTGTAACTGCCTGATATTGTAACAGCAGAAATACATTCTCTTTGCCCTGAAGGCTGTCTGAGGGATTTGTCAACAGCACAAGTTTTCTCCCAACAGGTAACATCCCATTACACACAGCACAAGCTGGTCGGTCTGAACACAGTTTTCCCTCACACTGGGGGTTCACTCTTGTGTGTACCTTTTTCTGCTGAATGATGTCTTTAAAGTAGTAGGTTGGACTATCACTGCGTTGACAACTGTGAACCCTGCTGAGCTGTGCCCTTCCTTCCTACAGAGAGGACAGTGCTGTGTACCTGTCAGGCCTGGGGACCGTGGGACTGGAGGTGTACGAGCAGGTGCCGAAGCTGGACGCAGTGATTTTCCCTGCAGGAGGCCACTGTGGCTTGCTGGCAGGGTCGGCTGCTGCACTCAAACACCTCAACCCACGTATTTCTGTAATTGTAAGTTTCCTTTTACCTGTGAAGTATTGAGTTTTGACAGTTTTCATCACAAAAGTTTTCCAAAGGCACTGGTAGCTAAAGATACACTGGCAGAGCCCATATATGCTGGGGACCAAGACTGTTTGTGCCCTTGGGCTTTACCAAGGAGAAGAGAAGAGCCACTGAGAACCTGCGAAGGCTCTGTCCCTTGGCTGATTGGCTCCATCGAAGAAAAAATGTTGGAAGGCTTTTCCAAAGCAAATAAAATCCAGTTCAGTGTTTTAAATTAATTTCTTACAAAAAGTTTGGCCCTAAATAAGCTACAGAGTGATAAGTTTAGTGATAGCAGTTATTATGTAATTTGAAATTAATTGTTAATTCTAAGAGGAAATGTTGTGTAGCTTTTTTGGTGACCACTTTGATTGTGACTTCTGTTATAACTGGATCAATAGAAAAGTGATGTTACTTATCTTCCCCAGGGGGTTGAATTGGAAAGTTTCCCTGTATTACAACAATCCTTAAAGGCTGGCCACCCAATTGAAGACCAGACTTGCAGCAATCATCACTTTTACGGAGGTAAGAAAATGTATTATTGGAGGTAAAACAAAGGTTTTTGCTGATTTCTCCAACCATATTCTTTTTTCATTAATTCAGTTCAAACATAATTTAAATGAGACCTATGAAGAGTCAGAATTTCATTCATATGGTAAGAGGAAATTCTGACACAGTTCTCCCATCACCACCCTAGCATCCAATACTAATTTTAGTGAATATGAAGTGTTCAGGTGAGTGCTTAGAAATATGAGAGTGCTTATCTGACCCTTGTGCTCACAAGCAGCATCTTAGCTAGTGAAGCCAATGGGAAAACTCTCATGTAAAAGACTGATTTGTGAAAAGGCAGGAAAATGTGGTGCTTAAATATTTATTCACAAAACTGTTCTTGCAACAACAGCGTTTATAAACAATATAGTTGTTTCCTATCATTTGCTCAGAAACCCTCAGCTGTTAAGCAATTTCAGAATATCCTCTTTACCTGAAATTCAAATATCTGGAAGCTTTGGGTTAAACTAGAGTTTTATAAACAAACAACTTCTTATCTCTCTTGGTAAGCTCTTTGTATCTCTACACTCCTTTGCTAACTGTCCTGCTGCAGCTAGCAAACCCAGTGCCACGCTGGGTTCTTCTCTTCTTCAGTCCTTGTTGTGCAGTGAGAAGTGCTGGGCTGCAGGGTCACTCTTACGGTATGACTGTGCCAATGGAGAACAACAATTTTCTTAAAGGAGTCCAAAATGGCAAAATCTTCCTGGGAGGTTTGGTCTTTCATTATGAAATGCATTTTTGTCCTATGAAAAATCAAGCAACTTATGATTATATAACAGCAATGTGCTGCACTCATTAAGGGCACAAAACAGTCAGGACTCTAAAAAACTGTTGAATGTGTCTAGAGCAGGCAGCTTCATATTTTCTCTCTTTCAAAACCTGCAGATGTGAGCGGGCTTTGCTTTGGCAGCAATTCTTTGCAGCTGACTGGGAAACTTGTGGATAAAGTTGTTGCTGTGAGGTAGGTGAAGCAAAGCAGCCAAACGAATAATCCTGGGTGCAGATTGTTATGTATTAAAAATGTGCTGTACCACCGAGTATTGTGGTTCTTCATGTGCAGTGGAGAGCAGGTTGGCAGGAGCTGCAATCATGCACACACCATAACAACATGGTAGTAGTGGGGTACCCTCCTTCAAAGAGGGGACACCGAGGGTTTTGAACCCAGTCCCACATACCTGACCCCTTTGGCCACAACATGACCTGCTGCTAGTACCTGATCATGCTTTGGGTTTGAAACTTGTCCTTGTTGCATTCTATAACACTTGAAGGCAGTTTCTGGCAAAACTCTTCTAAATCTTTTCTGAAACCCCAAGATGGCAGACTATATTTAACACTAGGATTTGGCTAGGATTTGTTCTAGTAAAAAATGCCATCTGATCTTTCAGTTAAGAACAATACTGAGATGCACATTCAAGCCACCAGCACAGCTTGTTGTAATCCCCACCTTGGTGTCTTTGTGTACCCAGGGTAGAAGGAATACCTTTATACATAAATATACATACAAATGTATTGTCTTCTGATTTTGGTAGATCTTTTGTTCTGTTTTGTCACAAGTCTTTTGCCTTCAGGGAGGAGGACATCCTCATTTCAATGCTGAGATTGCTGGAGTATGAGCGAGCCACGGTTGATGCAGAAGGGGCCATTGGACTGGCAGCACTGGCTGCAGGGAAGCTGCCTGAGCTGAAGGGCAAAAGGTACAGCAACAATTAGAGATGGGGAACTGTGGCAAAAAGAAACATGGGCTTGAGACCCTTTGCCCAAGGAAACAGAGAGAAGCAACTTGTTTCATGAGTGACAAAGCCGTTCCTGCACTTGAACTGGCAATGACCTATCTGTGGTATTTACTTCAGGCTGAAGAGACCACGTGCAGGTCAGAAGACCATGGTGAACAAGACAAATGTCAGCCTGGAGACCAGACTAATCTTGTCACTTTCCTGTACGCACAAATGGTTGGGGTAAAGACAGTTACACACAGCCCCACAACGCATGGCCACATCTGCTAGGAGAGCATCCTGCTCCTGTCTGCCTGTTGCCTTCTCTCATTCCACTTGTGGAAATTAGCCCCAGTTCGTACTGGGACAAGAGCTAGGCTGTCTTCTGCAGTCACCCAGTGACACGTACCTCCCAGCCCAAAGAACTCCTGCTCAGATAGTCAGTGGGACTGCTCTTGTGCTTAGCGTTGAACATCTTCTTGCATCTGGGCTTGAGTACTCAGTACTTAAGCAGGTTGAGCCTGATCTCGGGACATAGCCCAGAATGCACCCAAGACAAAATAAAATTTCCAGTGCACAGCGTTGTACAGTAAAATACGGCTGAGGCACTTCTTCAGAAGAGGCTGACAGAGTACATACAGGGCAGCAACAAATTTAAATTCAGTACAACTTAAAAGGGAAAATACAAAGGGTTGGATTTAAATGGGTTATGTTTGACCCTGCAGAGACATTATCACGGACTAACCGTGTGGCTCTTCTCTTGCTCTTCAAACATTTCTGCACTCATTTTGCTGGGTTGAGAGGGATTTAATTAATGGTTACAGAAAGCCTTGAACATATATGTTATCTAATGATTAAGAGGCTAGGACTCAGAACTTCCAAGGAAATATGATGTCACATTTTAAAAATTTGGAACAGAACTTCAATTCTCCAGATAATTATCTCCAACAAAATAACAATCTCCAGGAGATGCAAAGTGAAAACAAAAATTTCAGACCAACTAATGCAGTCAGCTTCTAGACTCCCACTGCCTGCTCAGAACAGATGCTGGAGCCAGGAGCCCCTCTCACATGTAATACATCTTCACTGAAGCATGGTCCTAGCAGATATTAAGGTGATATTGAATACAGCGTCTGTCATTTATGGTTCCTTTGCACAGACAAGTTCTAATCAAAAATTCCTCTTTTTCCCTTTGTTTTCAGAGTGGCAATTGTTATATGCAGTGGAAATTTGGAGTTACATTTGCTGCAACAGTGCATAGCTCGTGCCCTGACCCTCGATAACAGAGTGTGCAGATTTTCTCTTGTGCTTCCTGACTGTGCAGGAGACATTTCAAAGCTACTGGAGATTTTGGCACGGGAAGAAGCAAGGTAAATCAGACTAATTCTATAATTATATAAAATAACCACAGAAAAGCACAAAGATTATTAAAGATTTGGACATGTCTTCAAATGTTCTCTGAAAGCAAGTCTGTAACGAATTAATCAAAACATTTTTTCTTGTTGTATTTCAGAAAAACTTTTATTTCCTTATTCTTCTTTCAATGTGAAACTGACTTTGCAGCATAGAATAAGTATCTAATACATAAAGCAGCAAAGATAACTACTGTCCAAACGCTTATAGAAAATGTTTTTCAATGACAAAGGATTGTTGTGAATTCTAATTTATCCCTTATTTGACCTAGAGTTTTGGATATCCAACAAGAACGCATGTTTGTGACATCTGAGCTCTTCACTGTTGAGGTAAGATGAGAACTAACTTTGGTTTCTCTAGCAGCACTGACCTGCCCTAGTTTATTCTGTTCTCCTATATCTGTACATGACTACGCTGAAGAAGTCCATTAGTGTGTGAAGACATATAAGTAACACAGGACCTGTTTTACCTCTATTGCAGCACTGTGGGTAAAATACTCCAGCTGTTACTATTGCAGACCTTCCTTACGTGCATAGTGGTATGCTGGAGGTGGTGAGCAAGCTGCAGCATCCGTTCAGAACTCGAAGAGCCAGCTCTGTGGGCTGTCTGTAATTACCCAAGATCAATTTGCCTTAATGTGGAGAACACCCTTATTCTTAAGGAAGCTCCATTTTTAACTAGGGCCTTAGTTTTGTACCTTATCCACAGAAAGAACAGAGCAAAATCATTATTCCTTTGTTGAGTATTTGATAATGCAACAGTGAGGAGGTGTTATCAGTTAATGACATCTCTTAAAAGGATCATTTGTCTCATGGCATATCTCTTACTTCAACGGGTTTTGCAAAGGTGTGGTTCCAATGTTTTCATGCCACTGGTGTTGGAGTCCAACCTGACTTGGTTGTGAAATCACAGGTGGAAATTAAATTAGGGATCGCTGCTAAACAGACTCACAACTGGAATTCAATAATGCTATTGAGTAAGGAAATTCTTCCATTTTAGCATTTAAATTTAATTTTCCACCTGGATGCAAAAACCTGCTCAATATTTTTACCTGTAGATATTTTTACTTTGTATATAAATAATAGGTTAGATTAAACGTGACTATAGTGACAGACTACAGTGAAGTTTGTGAACATCTTTCAGAACATGATATTATCAGTTTTCTCAAGAGTCTGGGAATAAAACTACATTGTTCTGCAGTTTGACATAATGATGGGCCATCTTTCTGGTTTGGGTAACTTGAAAATAACATGACACTGCACGGTGTAGACAAATTCCTCTGACTCAAATTATCTCTGAAAAACCTTTTACTGAAGGCTAACTTTGACAAACCCTGTAACTCTTCTAAAGTTTTCAGCTAGATTTTCGTGAAATAAGGCTTGTAATTTTTATTAATGCTACTAAGTAAATGAAACCAAATCCAAATTTTTTGTTTTTGAGTGAGAATGTTAGAACAGATTGCACTTGCACCCTCTCCCAGTGATGCAGTTTTAACAGAATCTTTAGTAAGTACAGCCCCTGAATGAAAAAGTACCACATGCTATTGTCTGCAGTCCAACACAATGTATTTTCACTGACTGTCCATCTCAATAATCTGACAGCGTTGTACTGCAAGAGGGCTGAAGGGAGAAATTTCAATCCCTGAATAATTTAATTGGATGTTGGGTTTGCATGGTGGCTTTTAATGAGCCTTGGAGAGGCTATTGGATAATTAGATGTGAAGCACAAAGTGGTGATGCAGATCTATAGACCTTAGTAACTTTGGAGGCAGTTCTAACTGGTGACACCTTGTGAATTGCAATGCTTTTTTTCAAAAGCTAAACCAAGAGTAATCAAAAAAGGTAGAATATTGAACTTATCTTTAAGCATCAAAATGAATTTGCTCTAACCAGTGACACGAAAATGTATGTGATTTCATAGTAAAGTTAATCATAGAATCATAGAATGTCTGGGCTGGAAGGGACCTCCAAAGGTCATCTAGTCCAACCCCCCTGCAATAAGCAGGGACATCTCCAACTAGATCAAGCTACTCAGAGCTTCATCCAGCCTGATCATGAATGTCCCCAGGGATGGGGCCTCCACCACCTGTCTGGGCAACCTATTCCAGGGATCTATAGAGGTTTCGCTTGATTCATTGTTGCTTACAAGGACCAAAGCCCTGTGTCAGCAAAGCATTTTAAGCACTGGCTTCTAATGCAAACCTGCAAAGAACTTTGTACCATTTTCATCAGTGTAAATCACAGTGCATTAAATGAAGCATATGTTTAAATCTAGATCAAGGACCAAAATTATCATGTGTTGAACTGGTGAGAATAATAAGAAAGGCATTACAGCTATGCCCATTCCACTTTAATACATACTTTTGACAGAGGATATAGATGAAGTGTTTGACACAACAGAGCAGTAAGTGTAGTGGCTTATTTGAAACACTGAATCAGTCCTGTCAAGATTAGGATCTCAGTATTTAATAATCCTTTTAGATTTACCCCTTTTTTTTTCAAAAGAGAGAAATTTGGATTCTAGCTGTGAAGACAAAGCATTTTTTTTTTCCTCTCAAGCCTTGTTGGGTTAGTGTTTATCCATCTGGTGCACACTTGGAATGCTCCATGGGAAGATTCTTGCTGATGGTCTGCCTGCATGGAGTAGTAAGGACTTTATAAAAGGAAGCTTTACGTTCAAACTACGCTCCTGGAAAAATAACTTTTGGACCATTTTACTGGCAAAAATAAGAGGGTTTTTTTAATGTTAAAAAAAATGGACTACACCCTAATTCACTCTTACCTGGGCAGTTAGTCCTAATATTGCAATCAGTAACTTCTAGCAAATCATACATATAGCCAGTCTGGTGGGCTTTGCATTTATATGTAATGAAGCGGGTTAGATGGCCAGGAACATCTAGACAGAAATAAAGATCAAACCTAAGGAAGAAATCATCCAGTGTGACATCTAACTGAATATAGAGATCTAAAGGATGAACGCATTCGTGGAAGTTCCAAGTTGTTTCTGTGAACTTTCCCTATTCTTTATCAGTAATATTCCTCAGATTCAATGTGGGACCAACACACTGATGAAATCACTTCCATCTGTAGACTTCTTTATAACCATATAAAGCCCTTTAATTTTGTGTTATTATTATTGACTTGTAGAGAAGTCAATGAGGATAGTCAATGAGCAACTTAGCAAAGATAGTTCTTATTTTATTACGAAGCCATGCAAGGCTCTGCTATAAGCAGCTTGACTGTTTAAGGGGTGTCTCATATTTGGACTTGGGCAACTCAGATAAAAAAAAAAGTATCTTTGAGCTCATCAAGTTTCTAGAAAAGTGTTATCCTTGCCACTGAAACTGCAGCATAACCAGACTAGCAGGTACAAGAGGGTCCTGGAACAGAGCAGTGAGGGCCTGCAAGGTCTTTAGGTGCTCCAGGAGCTTTACAGAGAAGCAGCTGTGCTGGCAGTTTGCACTCTGACCTCAGTCCTGTTTGATGTTACGGGGTTGTCTGGTCTGTTCACGTCAAACCTCTTGGCACCTTAACTCTGCTGTGCTTTTAAATAACTCAGAAGAGACCAGTAGTAAAAAGAACATTTGTCACATTACTCCTCCCTCTGACTGTGCAACAAAATGCTAACTCATACATCAAATGTGCCTTTTTCTACATCAAATGTGCCTTTTTCTTTAGGATAACATTACACATTGTCCCACTGCTGCTGGGTTTCCTGGCTTACTTTCTGTGGTGTAATACCTGCCTTTTCCATACAGTTTATTCACCTTAGGCCAGAAATCACTAAATTATTTTAGTCTTCTCTGGTTAATTTAAGTAAATTCCTCTGGGCCAGTTTGTGTTTTGTAAAAGGCCAGAGGAGAATATTTTGGATTAGAGTGCCCTGTTGCCAACACATTCCATAGTATTGTCGTGTGAAGAGAATATAGAGGAGCAGCACAAAGCTGTCCAGCTACAAGAAGAATGCTATCATTCCTAAAGCATTTCCTGAGCAAGACACTGTTTCTGTGCTTCAGTTCCCCACCTGCAAAATGGAGATGTTTGGAGTGGGAAGTTAGACAATATATTTCTTCTGAGGTTCTCCAGAAGAATCTGATCATTTTCATTAATGGCATTCCACAGCAGACTGACCTGGTACAGAAGAGCCTACCCTACTTGTAGAAGCAAGAACCTGGGTCTGGGGAGGATAGGAGTAGACCTGTTGGATTATGATCTGACCTTGGTAATGCAACAGTAACCTGCTCGTACGCCAAAAGATAAGGGCTTGGGTTGCACAACCAGGTGACATCTGTGACAGCTGCCTGGCGTTCTCAAGCATTGCATTGCACTGACCTTGAGGGCTGTTTGGCAGCTGATCCCCAAACCATAAACTGAAGTGCTGTTGCCAAATAATCTGTAACAAGCAGTAACGTACACTGGGTGTTTGCTGAATATTTCAGAAAATTAACCAGTTGTTGATTTTTTTAGTAGAAATTAAAAGCCTTGTTTTAGTTATAGAACAGAAACCAACACATACAAATAAAGTTTTCATTTCTAACTCCAATGATTTTCGTGCAAGCAAACCTAAACTGTTGCTAAGCATGGTGTATCATGAATATTGAGTAACATGAGTCCTGCAAATCCAACAGTTTAGAAGATGATGATGATGACTGTTGTTTCTAGGATTAAAGAATTAGGATGCAAAGGCTCAGTGGCTAACTCAGGAACATAAGGAATTGCACTAGCTGGTTATGGTCTATCTCTACATGGAGCCTGGAAAAGCACAAAAAAAGAAATCTTTTGAGCAATTTTACTCATATTTCCTCTGTTCTCTAGCACTGTCTCAGAAAGTCCACCCAGTATCTTTATTTTCACACACAACCTACAGGTATCAGGCATGAGGAAGTTGAGAGGCATGCTGAATTCATTTGTAGTATCCAGGAAAATATGTTCTAAAAGGGAAAGGTGCCCACATGTGAGACCTGAAGTTAAAGGCGAGCAGAGGTGCCTACCCTGTTGCCCAAATTCAGCACAGAACTTTGCAAATTTCCTAATTCTGTGAAGTTTTGAATTTTCCTTTATTTGAAATGGAAATAACTCCTATGACTATTTTAATTTATTCATCTGGATTTTGGTGTTGCACAAAGTAATAATGTGATACATTTTTTCCTTTATGTTTTTTAAAGCCTTTGTCCTCCTCCCTCAATTAATTCTAGTTAGTTAATTAATTACTACTAAATGAAATCTACAAGGCATCAATATTCATGAAGACTGTTCCATCTTCCATAACTTGCAGGCCTGCTATGAAAAAAACTCCAACATGCTTACTAAGCCTTTAAACTGGAATCAGATTACCTGCCACAGAAAGCAGACCTCTAAATGCAATAAAAGATCCATCTGCCTGGCTATTTTAATAGTCTTACAGGACCAGATAATTTTTTTAATCCAGCAAGGATATACTGCACTGGAGAGAAATGCACAAATGTACTTATTTTTTTCCTTTTTTTTTTTTTTTTTGATACTCAGAAAACATGTCTACTGTGCAAACATGCTCCTGTAGTCAATGAAAGCTCTGCTGGATCCCGAAGACTGTGTGTAGTACTGAGGGTCTGTGGATTTGAAACAAATGTAAAGTAGAATTTTCACTAGCTGTCATGGGTTTTCTTTCTTGGAGTGTAAAAAATATCAGGCAATAGGTTTTGTCATTTGTTCTTAAAGAAGAACAATTTTAGAGCACCTTTAGTTCATCAGTAGGTATGCAGCCTGCTGTAGCTAGTAGTACCTAGATGACTGTTGATGCTAGATAAATATAATCTCCACACACCTCTGCATGAATATGATGATTGCTCTGTTGGACCCTCATGTAAATCATACTTCCCAGGTGAAGTGAGTAAGAAAGTGGAGCTCTGTGAAAGTAAAACTACAGTGTAAATTGTCTTAATCTGAGCAAGAAAGCAAATTCTTGCCTGCCTTGCTGTTTAGATCAGTAGCTGTTCTAAGTGTAGAGTGATTTTCTGTTCCCTCCAGCTGTGAGCAAATGTTTTCTCCTCCTTCATTTGACAAGTATGAAAAAATCAGGTAAATTTCTGGACTTCTTTATTATTGCTGCTGCTGTTGTTATTACTTCTATAATGCATTACAGTGTATTAATGGCCATATCATGTGTTGAATGTTGTGCAAGCATAGGACAAAAAGATTTATGCAAACTATTTGCAAGCTCTCTTGCTCAAATCTATCCTAGTGTGTCTGGCTTCAATCATCAGCAGAAAGAAAAGGGCAGAGCAGAGGATTGTTAGCTCTATAAATCAAAAAGTTTTCCCATCTATTCTCCCAGGGCAGAGGAACTGCTTGCTGCCAAACATTCAAAGCTGAACCTGGCAAACCCAGACTGGTTCCAAGTACAGCAACTGATTTGCCTGGGACAAAACAGGCACGGGCGCTGTGGGAGGGGAAAAAGGGTTCATTTTTTAATTACAGACTTTGTGAGACATGAGTGTGTGATCTTGAAGATATGACTTCTAGGCTTCAGGGATTTTTATGTGAACCAGAGTATAGATAATGGTAATTTGGTACCTAGATATCCTTTAAATATTTATGTTCTTTCCTCTTCCCTCATTATTCATTGTCTTCCATGACTGTTCTTCTCCTGAGACTTAATCCCACTTTTTCAGATTAGAAAGAAGTTAGCACCTGTATTCCAAAGAACCAAACAAGAATAGAACTATGTTCAGGATAACAGGTCAAGCAGTACAGAAACAGATAAGAAATGTGGTTTATTTCATGACAGATATTTAAGAAGCCACTGGCAGTTTTATAATTAAATGAGCTTACGGCCATTTAGAATAACCTGGAGTTAGTGTTTTATCTTCTTACTCAGCAGTTTTGTTACAAGTTTATTGTTACTTCAAGCTCAACCTCGGAAACACAAATTCATGAAGTTCTTTTGTAGAAATGTCTTCATAAATGTATCTGAGTAAATATAATTTTATTTTTTGCCTCGTTGCTTTCCCTAAAGGATGTAGCTTTAATAGCAACATTTTACTGGGCATCTATCTCTAGTTGTCCCCTTTAAGGTTACCATGAGCCATTTTTCCTCTATTCTCTGTAGATGTGCCTGTTACAATAAACTCCCTGTTGTTGCACTGTGACTCATTTTGGATCCTTTCCTCACTAGACTTCCATGTTTCTGTGAGGTCTTTTTTTCCACATGGCACTTTCAACAGCAGTGGTAATTCCAGCAGGGTCAGTGGTGCTAGAAGTTAGTAGTCTAAAATGTGAAATACAAGTTTTCCTCCCACACCTTTGCTTTGGTGCCTCACCTTTGGTAGTGCTCAAATGATGCAGTAGAGACATGAGTATGTAGAAAAGAGGGATTAAAGAATTATTGAAAATGTTGCATTGAAGTTTCTTTCTTCAATAGTTGCATGACAAGGTTGTCTGTAACACTTGTGAGGGCAAGGACAGAATAAAAGGAAAACGATCAAGATTAGTTTTGCCTGGGTTTAGTTTGATTTAGCAGCAGAACAACCATAACAGAAAACTAGAAGTAAATCACTGAGTAAACAAAAAAAATCAGAGTAAATTAAGAAGATATATGAGTAGATGAAACCAGACAGAGTACTGCAGAGACAATGAAGGACTGGGGGATAACTCCAGGAAAGAGAAGAGAGGGAGAATATAAAAAGCTTGAAGGGTGGAACAAACACTACTGAGAAACATGGGAAATGGGGTGTGTTAAGAGGCAGAGATGGGTGAGGTGGCAGCAGCACCACGTATGTACCCCAGGGAATGGAAAACAGAAGGTGTCAACAGATGACTTCAGGGAGGTCAACAGCAAAGTATTTGTCCAGGAGCCAGCAGAGGATCAGCCTATCTTCTTCAAAGTCTGAAGTCAATAAAAAGTAGGGCTGTTGGAAGGTTTTAAGACTGTGTGGAAGGACTGGAATAGTCCCAAATGTCTGCAATGTCAGTTTTCTTACCCGCAAAGACAGGTGATACGACGTCCAGAGCGTTTATGTTAGAACTGATCCTTTTGGTTTTATGCATGTGTATTAGAATTTTGGTGGAAATGCTTTTGCCTGAGATTGCTGCCATGCTGTCAGGAATGTTCCTAATTCTTTTCACAGGTCACCTGTACTGTGGAGACCAGAGACAAGATCCACACAGCCCAGCTGAGGAACGCGCTCCTGGAACGCTACCCCACAGCCACCTGGACAGAGCGGTGATGGGCACAGCACAAGGGGAAGGGCCCAGGTCCTCTGACAAGTGTTTTACAGAGCCCTAATTTTGAGGCATTCAGAACAAATACTAAATTTCAAAGCTGAATGCTTAGTGAATAGTCTCGGGATATTTATTTCTTGCTCAAAATGTAGTGAATGTCCTGGGGAATAAAGTTAAACTCAAAACTTCAGCTTAGCTAAGGGAAGCCTCTAGTCTCTGCTGGCGTTGGAATTCAGTAATTCATTATCAGCTGGCTGTCTGAATTTTGGATAGTGTGTAGGACCCAATGGCATTCAATAAATAAACAGCGAGAAGGCATGTTTCTTGGCATCTGAATATAGACCTCTCAAAGGTCTTTTGATTTTAACACTCCTAGTCAAAGTAATGCAGCTTCTTCTGGTGGACTTTGCCATACTACTAGTATAGTAGCTTTCCATATCCAAGCCAGAAGCAGCTCTCCATTTGCTGAATCTGCTTCAGGAGATATATGCATGTTAGTGGGTTTGAACATCTGTTATGATCTTTGCTACCATGTGAGGAAAAATTATGCTAATAAAATGCAATTTGAACAAAACCAAAAAATCCTTTGGAAAATAAAAGCTAATAATGTATTCTTTTTTCTTTCTCCTCCAAGGGAAAAAGATCCTATTTATAAAGTTCCAAAAGATGTTGCAGCAATAAAAAAATGCATTGTATTCTGAATATAATTAGACCTCATATGCAGAACACAAATGTAATTCTTCCCTCTGCTTTTGGGGACTCAGGATAAAAAATAGCATATAAAACATCTTATGTTTCTTCATAAAAAGGAATCTCTCCACCCCTGTGAATTTTGTAATTAGCATTACACTGATCATCTTAGTCTGGCTAAAATAGACTCTATCCATCTGACCTGACAGATTAAGTACACTGTTAAGAGTGAAATATATTTAAAGACAACATGTTAATAGCCAAAGGCACTGCTGGGAAAAGAGGAAGCCTAAGTCTTAGACACATGGCTAATGCAATTAACAAAGAACACATTGACCTAAATACCATTTTCATCACTACAGGCAGAGACCAAATGATAAGGTAACAGAGTGGGATGGCAAGAAATGTTAAGATAACTTCAGGCCCAGTTCTGAGTGTGCATACAACAATTGCCTTTCCACTTGGGCAAAATTCAGTTTAAGGCCAGCTGCAGCAGAGCAAACATATACCATCCCAGTTGGTTAAATTTTACCAGAATTGACACAAATTTTGGGTTCAGGCATTTTAATGAGAGGTCTTAAACCTGCCTCTAGGATATCAAGTTGATAATTAAGTATATAAAATAAATGTGATATGTTTAGCAGTGCCCTGGCAGAGCTCAGCTGAAAATCCAGTAAGATCAGTGTGAGCATCTCCATGGGCTCTGTGGGTTGTAATCATTCCAGTTCCTACACACAGAGCTGGGTGAGCTCTTGCTAGGTGCCCAGGAAAGCCAGCTTTTACGATAGCTTTCTGGGGAGAAAGGTGCTGTAAGCACATAGTGATGCTCCTTTGTTGTCATGTTATAATTTATAATTTGGGGTTCCATCTGTAGTCCTCACCTGCAGTTAGGAATGGGCTTGCTGGCACATTTCCTCTGCTGGTTCTGTGGTGGGAAACTTGTCTCTACAATAAGGAAGTCCTGTGTAGAAGAGGAAGGAGTTTCCCTGGGGTAGGGGAAAGCTTTCTCTGCCCTCTCTTAATTCTTGTCCATCTGTAAGCTAGGCAGAAGGTCATCCAGAGAGTTAGAGCAACCAAAGCAGAAGGCCTCTAAGAACTAAAAAGAATGAACTGTATACCAAATCTTATGCAGATTTCACCTGTACTGTATCTACTATTTTTGGATATCCAGCTGTATCTGTAACTTAACTTGTGCCTGCAAGGTGGGATGAAGAGGGCAGCATTCTGACTGTCTTCACAGACTTTTTTTTTTTTCCTGGGAAATAGTCTGTTCATTCCTTCTTATAGTGGCTCATGAAGAATTGGAAGCAGAGAAGAGATTCTCACGAATGGTGAACAAATAATAGAAGTTCACTAATTTTATCTATTTTTGTAAGGACCATGCTGGTTTGCACACAGAACTAAAAATTATTGATGACCCAATATTTAGTTTCTTTCCCTTCCTGCCATCCAGAATGATGGGTATAGGGCTTGGTTACAGAACGTGTTATGTAAATCACAGCCTGTCAGACACGATTCCTTTCTTCACAGTGAGAAGAATTTCAGAAATCTCTATAGAAATATGTGATGGTGGAGTACGTATTGGCTATGCACTAGCTGCATTGAAACAAGCAATGAACAATATCATCAAAGAGCAGATTTTGGGATGTAAATCCACTATAAATAAGGGTCTCTTTTGGCAAAACTATTGGTAAATTTTGAGGATGTCTCGGGTATCTGTGAGAAGAAAACAAGACTTTATAAGCAATGTTCTCAGTAGTGGCCAACAGCTTCTGCTGTTTGAGTTCTTGGTTTAGTGTCCTTTATTATCTTTGACTTTATTTTTTTATAATCTTATAGCATAAACAATGTTTCTGATCAGTGGTAACGGAGTTTAAGTCTCCACAAAACTGAGGCAAGTGAGGCAGGAGATAGATCAACTGAAAATTAATGCACTCAAAATGACTGTATGAATTTGCAAATGTGTTTTGGGGAGAAAAAGAAAAAAAAAAGAAGGTGATGTCTAGAAAATACTTAAAATGTCAAACATCATATATGCAGTTTGGTTTTCTTTTAATTGTATTAAAAATAAACTCTAAATCACTCTTCAGTTGCAAACCCTTTACATGTGAACATAATGATACCACAGTTGATTTCCATTCTATATTGCTTTTATGCAAGTCCATTGGCTTTAAAGCTAGGATGAAATACTTCCAAGGGGAAAAAAGAATCATAATTAAACATTTAAATGAACGTATGTAATTTGAAAGAATAATGAAATACCTGTACTGCTAGCCCTTTTGCATTATGAAGTATAACAGGACTATGGCATTTCAAAGATCTAATAATGAGGTTTGAAATGTTTCATTTAAAGAAGTATTTTTATACAGAATATTCTTATGTACTTTGAAAAATATGAATGTCAAAGATTAAGAATATCACAAATTGTTAAATCAGCAAAATGTGAATCTAAGCATTGTATTTATTTGAAAAATAATTAAAATTATGCTGTACCACCTCAGGAATGCAAGATTTGTCATTCTCTCATATGGTACCGATAGCAGCTTTGCATCAGAAATTCAGAGTTTTCTCTTTTTTTGTCCCTTCTTTGACATTGACACAAAATCGGTGTCACTCCCCCACAGGGAGCTCTGGGCTGCTAGGCAGAGGAGCACAGCTGGGCAGGACTGGAGTGGAACGGGAGACTACCAGACTGCTCAGCAGCGTGCCTGGGTGAGCATCAGTCCTCACGGGCTTGGAGATTCTGTTTCATGGACTGGTCCAGGTGTAAATGCGGCCTTGCTTGTACCTGACTGTGTGGGCAATGTGTTGCCTGGATGCAGAGATACCCTGGGGAGGGCTTGTGTGGGTGAATGAAATCCATACCTGCTGAATCAGATCTCAGATGTCACAAATATTATGAACTTTGGTAAACCAGTCCTTCAATTTCAGTGTACAGCAGCTCACCCACTAAAATCCATGTTCTTGTCTCCTGTGGAAAATGATGCTTTGACCCAGGTAATTCTGCTAGAGCTAAGCTACTTAGCTTTAGGAGCAGTCCTATAAATACAAGCTTTGTCAGGGACGCAGCACAACTTCTTCCAAGGACAGATACCAACAAGGTGCACAACTGAAACAAAACCTCTTCCCACAATGATTCTTTCTGTTGGTTCTGGATTCATACCTAAAGCTCTAACAGTACATGTTTACACAGCATCAAGAAAAGTTCCTCTCCCCGTGCAGGTGGTGTGGCCTCACAAGCAGCACCCTGCCATCTAGCCTACTACTTCTGGAGGGTTTAGAAATGTGTGTTACTCCTTCCCATCCCAAAACGCAGTAGGTGTGTTTGACATGCTGTATCAATGTTTTGCTAGATCCAGACCCAGGTGTGTGGTTCAGTAAGCCCATGTAACTTGCCTCCCTGAAGAAAGGAAGAGCTGGCAAGTCCTTAAGGGGCAAAGCCAGATCAGCCACACCTGAATGCATGAGCAGAAAGGTTATGAGGGGCTTGCCCTGCTCTCAGGGGAGCAGAGTAGGTTGGTGAAGTGGTTCAGCTGGATTGCTGGTGTTGTCTGAAAGCTCTTCTAGGTGGAGGTACTTTTATTTGTTTTTTTGAAAAGATTAAATTTCAACTGTGAATTTTTTAATCTGTCCCACTTCTGGAATTTTTGGAAAGGGTGTTGTTAATGAGATGGTTTTTGGGGTGATTTTTTTTGTGCTAAACTGCTATTGTTGTGTTTTGTTTTGTTTTGTTTTTAGGGGGTGGGAGGGTGTTGGTTGGTTTGGGTTTTTTGGATAAAGAGCCTAGAGTGTCTTTACGAGAAGATTTTAACCTGTGTGCTTTCTAAACTTGGTATATCAGCCTCCGTGTTTATTCCCTCAAGAGGCGTCTAAAAGGTTTTCTTTGGTGAGAACAGTCTCAAAGCTGGCTGATAAATAATACAGTGGTATTCCTCATAAGGTCTAGTATACCGTGTAGGCTGTGTCACATTACTACTTCTACTTCTCTTCTGAAGAGCAACAGTGAAGGAAATGTTGAGGGGTTTTTTTTGTTTCTTTTGCTTTTGACAAACTGTAAGTTTCTTGAACTGTTCGTGCAGGCCTTGCATACAGGCACTAGTCTGAATAAACATGCTGCTGACAAGATAAACTCAACATATAGGCTGTAGGCCAAATGCCAAAAGTTCTCATTAAGTACTTAAATGAGTGGAGTAATTAAAAAACCCTCTAGAAAGATGTCTTCATTTTGTATGTGGAGATCACCTGCTGGGAGGCAGGGGAATAAAAATGTACAAGCTAGCAATTAACAAGCAAAAAAGGCAAAGGATTTTTAAAGCTGCACAGCCTTGTAAATAGTGAAGTGAGACTGATGGCCTTGTTAATGAAGTCTCATTTACAACACTACTGTAATTAAAAATGTGAATTGATGTTCCCCTCTCTTTATTCAGACATGAGGTATAAATACAGAAGGAACATATAATTTGGAATCTCACATTCAAGGAGACTTTACTACATTAGCTACTTTTTTCTTTGCAAAGGTCATTTGCCTGAAAGACTTAAAATCAGGGAGTTACAATTTGCTTTCTATAACTTGTTCCTCTAAAAATCTACTATGATTTAAAGGTGGAAAAAATTGGCCTGGGTAGTTCTTTGTGCTTTTCCTGCAACAAAGTTACTAAGCAATCACAGCGTAGAAGCACTGTTGTAAGCCATGTTGTAACTTCTGTGAAATTACTTCTCTTGATCACCAATGCAGGTCAAATAAATATTGTCTTATTTTGTATATGTCTAGGGAAAAAAGGCAGTTTTAAGCTTTCTTGGAATCTACATTATTGGCATAAAGCATACCCAGTCTTGCACATAGACTTTCATAGTAAGAGTTTTTTTCTTGTTTTCAATTTTAAATGGATGGCTAAACAGTACTTATTTCTCCTCAGTACTGTCAAAAGCCTACTTCACAGAAACACCCATTTGAAAAGCCTTTCTTAATGCCAGCTTAGCTGTCTTGGTGACTTACCTTCTTGTTTAGTGGTGTTCTTTAATAGTAAAAGTCCTTCTGTAACTTTCATTTGGTTTCCCTTTTGGTGGGATGGAATATTTTGAATTTTTTTTTTTTTTTTACAGTGAAGTAGTAACATTTGCAAATATTTTCTTTTAGTGGGCCAGGTGGGTTGGGAGTTGATGTGGGAGATGGTTTGACACTCAGCTTTGGCCTTTGAGCTGCTCTAAGAACTTCTGTTGCTCTCCCCTTTTGTTGTGCAAAGGGTGATTTGATTACAATGGAAAGAATTGCATTATGTGATCAAGAGTAATCCCTTATCGTTGCATTAGGATAATAGCCTGAAGAAATGTTTGTGCCTGGTGTAACCAGCACTGTTTCTGACAAGACTTATTGGCCATGAATGTGCATCTCTTTATGACTTTAGTGAGCTGCTAAACTGGATTCATGCTTCTGCAGGCACTTAACTAATAATTTTGTCAAGTATTATGGTACATTTATCTTTTTACAGTGTTTGGGACACTATAAACAAATATTCAGAAATCGTATCTCAATATTATTTTCAGTCTTGTAATTCTGCAAGTTTACTTCCCTTAAGGGTATTCTGCATTAAAAGCTGGTCAACATTGCTTATCTTGTGCTTCTTGGATCTTGAGTTGACATTCTCATGGGTTTCAAAAATGTGAAAAAACAGGCATCCCTGCTGCTTACAGCTCTGGGACAGAGACTGAGAGTAAATACTTTGGGCAGGAGGTGTAGTGGTGGTGTTCATTTTGGTTTGCTGTTTGTTTGGTATTTTTCTTTTAAATGAATGGAAAAAAAACTGATGCCAAGCAAGGGTAGGGAGGAGAAAATATTTGAAGGCAGATAAATACAATGTAGTTGCATTTCTAGTAAGTTTGATAAGCAATGCCCAACAAACTCCAGAGAGCTGCTGAGATCTGTCAAGCTAAAAAAACAAAAAACCAAACAATAACCTAGAGAGGCTTAAAAAAAACCCCTGCTGATGCCAGCATCTGGCTAAAACTTGTTCTAACTTGAAAATATTTTTAACTAAGGTAGTTATGAATTAACTACTTTTTCTTTCTTTTATAGCTTCCTTGGGCTGCACTGAGGAAGCTTTTACCATTGCCTCTTTATAAGGAAGCACTCCTAATTGAGTCTAACAAGTTGTGATTTACCTGTAGCCATTCCAGAGCCCTGACAAAAATGCTGTGAAAGCTCTGATGGTGAGCACTGCAAGGACTTGGTGTGCAGGCTGCTGGTAGGAGGAGTCTGGCCTTATTTACAACTTCAGTGTTGGAATGTGAATAGTGCAAAACAACAACAGACAAAAATTACTATTAAGAAGAAAAGGTCTTTTGTCACCTAAATTTTTAACTAGCCTTGGCATTATTGTTGCACCTTTTTCTCTGTACAGGGACACTACTATGAAAATGTTGAACCAAAGTTATCCCTCTTACCCCTTCACATTCTTAGCTTAATGTTCATTAAGTGTTCAATTAGAATTAATCTTGAAAGGCAAAGTATTATACCTATACATGGTCTAGAGCCATGGAGAATTTTTTTTAAACATTTAGTGGTGGTGTTTGTGGAGACAAGTCACATCAATACCTTGCCATGTTAGGAATAATAGACTTTTGTGGAGCTCCCTCTGGAAGGCACTCAGCCAGCTGATCCTATATATTCCAAGTGTGACCACTGATATCAGTGTAAAAATCATGCCTATATATTTTGTGTAGACATTTATTTCCAGGATAAATGAAAAACACTTCTTCACTTTTAAAAACAATCTTTATTCCAGGGTGGCAAACTAAGATAAAAGGTTACACAGTAAAACACAGCTTGGGCTCTTGATATTCCTGTTGGATTTCTAGCCACTAAGCATGAGTTTCTGCTTCTCTACAAAATGGTACCAGTTGGCCGTTTAAAAACAAAACCAAAACAGAACAAATAAAACCAAACCCACAGCCCAAACCGCAAACCCACCACCACTTCAAACCCTTCAGTTCTCCATGCTTGTAGTGCCCACTGAAAAGCAAAGCTTTGTGTACCTGTGCTGGCTAAGACTTGCCCATCTGTAAGTGTGACAGCCTGTAGGTACTACACAAGGCACAGGTTTATTTGTTACTGTCTCACATTGCTCTTCATGGGAAGAACAACCTTTTCTTGTCCTTTCTTCCAGAACAGCAGCACCACAGGTGGCATGGTAAAACTTTTCCCCACACCATAGTTAGTGTTTTAAATGTTTTAGCACTTTTAGAAGTAATAACTAAGACCAGCTAAATTCTTGTTCAAATATTCAAAAGCAAAAGACAATATGACAAAAGGCTCACTACATGTACAGCAAGTACTCTGAGGGGATGCTTAAGATGGTCTCTCACCCATAGATCTCAGGACACCAGCATCTGGGAAGTAGTGGTGCATGTTTGCTCAGTACATCTAATTTCACTTGGAAATAAAAAGTTTTCAGGTAGGTTTTGGAATGCTAAGTGATTTTTTTTTCTTAGATAATAAATTACTTTTTGAAAAAGCTGCCTTCATAGCTACAAGGTTACTGCTTTATGCTATACTAACTGAAACACTAAAATCTTCATTCAGAAGATGAGATCATGCTGCATAAAATTTAAGGCACATGTATTAAAACAAGTTAAAGTGCTTTATGTATCCAAACTCATCACTGCACCTCAACTTGAGCTGAAGTTTGGTCTTTTTAATGTGCCTGTAGCAACACAGTTCTTTGTGGAAGAAAAGAAGCTGACACGACAAAGTACAAAGACCAGGCTCAAAAAACAGCAACAACAACAAAAAAAAGCCAGTAAAACGTCCTGGAGAGAGAAAAAAAATAGGTAAATTTAAATCAAATCACAGAATAGTCACAAATTGCCTTGTGGCTGTAAATAATCATCCCTGTTGTAGAAAAAAAAATTCTTCCACATGAAAAGGTAATTTATCAGTCACTACTATCAGTTGTCAAAGACTTTTCAATGACAGTGTATACAGTCTATGCTAAACACTGCAAAGCAGTAACTTTTATCATCTTGCATGATAAATGGGGTTAAAGTTTGGCAGTGTGAAGACTGAAGGGATGAATTTCTACTGAACTACCCACAGGGCCCTGTGAATCTTAATTTTCTTGTTTGGTAAAGGAGAGTTACCAGGGTAGAAGGGCACTGCGTCACAAAGCAGGAATGTAATTTAGCTGATTACAGCACCTAGACATGTAAGTGAGGGTATCTGATGAAGAACCATGACGAAGCAGGCGAGAACGTCGTTCACTGTCTTCTAGTACTGCTTCTTGGCTGAGGGTTTGTAAGACACCAGAAGACCAAAGGAAGCATACCCAAATAAAAGTGTCTGAATGAACCAGTGAAACTGAACTGCCGGGTCAGTGATTCCTTTAGATCTGTAACAGTAACAAAAGCATAAAATGTGTCAAATGAAAAAGAACTTAAGGACTTGCAGACTATACTGCAGTACTTACAGAGTAAGGTTAGATATTCCTACCCATCCTTGATACATCAAACTTGATTAGAACACTTAAATTTAGCATCATTAATTTCAGTCTACTGAGACTTATTTGGTGTAGTAACTAAACATACTAGTCCTTCTGATTTTAGTGGATTTTAAGATATCTACAGAACAAAGGTTCTTTCAGAGATTTCATGCATACAATTTCCTCAATATAAAAATTCCAGTCTCAGTCTATACTACTTTATTCATCCTAGAAGTTTATGGGCGAAGAACCAAGAAAGTAGAGTAGCTTGATACTAATCTGAAGTCTGTATACAACTTCTTGTTGACTGCAGTCACTGAAGGTGGACCGTATGATAGCAGGGCAGAGGCCTGACAACTGCTGTTTGGTACAGGATGGAGAGGCACCATTACCTGAATTTGTGGCTAGAAAAATACAGGTACAGGGAGCTGAATACAACTGATTTATGAAGCAGAGACCTTGCTATGTCAGTTAGTGTTAACTTGGTATATGTTGTTTGGGGTTTTTTTCTGTATATGACATAAAATGTTACTTTTTCCTCTACTTTGCTGCTGTTGAGAATAACTACTGAATTCTCAAAGAATGAGTATAAATATGACAGCAAAACTAATGTTTTTCACATTTCCAGTAAACAATTGTCAAGCATAACTATGCTCCAACTCATCAGTTTACAAGGCAGCTCCCTCTACTGATCTTTGCTACAACAGCTTAGCTGTATTCACAGCCACTACACGTGCAAAATGATTGTGTAGTGAGTGTTAACACATTTCTTAATTTTCATTCTTAAATTGTCTTTACCAGTTGTGAAAAACTTTTTATAATCCTAGCTGCAGCATTTCCAAATAAGTGCAGAAACTGGAAAAATAGAGCTTAAGAAATGTACCTGTTTAGATAAAGCAAGCTTAATTGAATAGACCATATGCAGAAATAAAGGCCAACAGCCAATGACAGTACTACTACTGATAAATCAATCTGTAAATGCTTCCTTGCTAGTTCTTCCCCATGCCCCCTTTGTGATGTTCATAAATAGACATCACTTTTGCCTCAGTAAGAGGCACATGGTGCTTCGTGCTCATAGAAAAGAACAACTGTTCAGTAACCTCCAGAAGTGTGCATAAAGAGCTGATGACGAGCAGGCAGTCTGTACTTTCTCATGGGCTTTAACACTACACAGCAAACTTTAATTACTTCACTTGATTGCAATACACCCATTTGGTACACTCACTGCTGATCAAATTCCCTCATATTTATAAATCACCTTTAGTCCATATACCTGTCTATCTGCAGAATCAGAGTTAGTCTTAACTTTAAAATACATGATTTAAAACCAGAGGCTGGTGAAAAATTTATTACTAACTCCCATCCTGAAGACAGAAAATGTTCACCTGTATTCTATTATGTCAAGAACTACCTTAAATAGCTTCCATGGAACAAAATCCCTTTGCCTCCAAGAGATGTTACCTGACAAGCCACTGACAGACAGTTGTGAACTAAAGGAATTGGAACCCCACCGTTTTTACAGTGGCAAACAGACTAGCAATTTACTCTGTAGAGCATGGGAACCAGTATCTAGATTCTTCTACATTATTACAAAAAAAATTCAAATAGGCACAAGGATGATGTATTTTGACAGCCTATATTTCCAAATAATTTGTTATCCTAACATAAATCTTAGATGGGGGAAAAACTTTTATAGTCAGATTAGTCAAAGTGGTTTATCCTACAGATCTGCAGATAGATCTTAAATAGTCCCAAATTGAAGTGTCCAATTTATTTGTACAACATAGCTGCAATCATTTAAGCAGGTAATCTGCTGTGTCAGAATTCTGATGAGGTAAGATCTGATCAAGTTTTAACACCTATGTTATGTGACTGTTTCTACACTCTCTATGGTTCCCTCTGCCTCCTAAAGCACCATGTTACCCAGTGAGTTCAGAGACAGGCAGACAAGCTCTGGCAAACCTTGCTGCTGCCAGTTCTGCAAGTTCCCAACCCTTGCTCTGCCACCCTGTACAACAGTAACCTCTGCCAAACTCTGCAGTAACCTCTTGTGAAGGACAGAAAACTATCACTGCAGCAAAAATTTTGTCAGTATCCTCTGAATTAATATTGCTGCTGAGAACCACTAAAACCTGCAGCCCATGTCTCTTGTATCAGAAATCCATCAGGGAGGAGGGGTGTGTGGAACAACAACTTACTGGCATAACTTAACACTGTAGAAGGCTTCTACTACGTGAATCAACCAGGATACCCAGAACCTAATAAAAAGAAACGTGGTTTATTTTGTTGAAAATTAGGGAGAAGACTATTGTATCCAAGATTTGTTATGCAAAGAGTGTAAAACTGGAGGCACAGAAATGACATTTCACTTCAATCTAGAAAGTGAGGCGTATTTGTTGTCTTAGGAAAAACACATGCATAGTCTTAAAAGAAACCCAAGTCCACTGAGAAAGTAAGAGGAACTGAAACTCATACAATATGCCTGAACCTGCCATTTCAAGTATCCACTGCATATTTCCTAAACTTTCAGCACTTAGATCAAGGCAAAAAGCCAAATGATGAGTAAAAGCAGTGCAAGTTAATCTTTGTCAAGTGTGCAAAATCTTTTACTTACACAAGTATTTTTAGTGGTCCTAAAGAGTTACTAAATTTTTTTTATAGGTTTAGTTCTGAGAAAAACAATGGTGTGCATAGATTCAGAATATATAACTTAAGCAGTCAAACTTATAGTCAAACTTGGTCTACAAATTTTAATAGAAAAGCTTTTCTTTTAAAAAAGTTACACAGGATATTTAATTTGCACTAGTTCAATACCTTGCTAAAGCAAAAGATGCTCTGAGCAAAGATGAAGTCTTATCTTCTACATGATGCTTAGTAAAATAAAATCCTGCTGTCTTTGCAGGAAGTCAGCAGGTGAGAGAGATCTAGTTACAGGGAAGTTTTTTCCAGCTTTTCTGGTAAGGAAAATAACAAAACCTAAGTTGGGTAACCCAGGAAAACTTAGCACTATGCAGTTTCTTCAGCAGGTTATTTCTCATGTGGAAAGGATCAGGCTAAATTAGTAGCAGGATAGAAAATGTTCTTTAATTGATGCTGGGGGGGAAAAAAAAAGGGTCCTAAAGAGTATTGGACTATTTGACGAACACTTTGACAAAAGACCCACTTTTAGGAGGTGTTACAAATATAAGTTTACATATGGACTAATGACTGTCTCCAAAAGTACTATCTTAAGTTTTTTCCTTTCTCACTATGACAGCACAGATACCAAATTCTAAGTTGAGTTTTTAACCTTTCATACTGGTCTTGGCCTGTCTAGTCTTCTACATACTTACACTTTAGTTGTAATGAGCTTGACAGGAGAGCTCTTTAAATGTAATTAACATCTGGGTTACAGTAAAGCTTGTTAACACAGACTAAGCAGTAGAGTCAGGAGCAACAGGAAGGATGCAAAGTAATTATACAGCCAAATAACTTACCCATAGCATACCCATATGTGGTGGTTTTCCACTAAATAATTAAGGAAGGTACCAAATAGTCCCAAATAACTATAAGGTATAGTTGAAGGCCAAAGCGTTACCCACTTTAAAAAGAAAAAAAGAAAAGGCAAGCTTACTTCAAGGTAGAATTACAGTCAGTTTAACCTTCAAATTAGCTTTTTTTTTCCCCCGCTCCCCCTGCTCCCCATGTCTGTCAAACGTGGTTTAGGGCTCATCCACTAATAGTGTTTCAATTCTTTCATCCCATGAACTCTGTCCAAGACCCACATTCTACAACAAGACCACTAGCCACCTAAAGTGCACTTACTTAAGAAGATACAAACCTATTAAATTCCTTTTCCTTGGCACACAAGATACCAGGGTGGTAAGTTCAAAGTTGCTATCTCTGTACCAAGAGTGCACCTGCACATTAAGTGCATTTAATCTGTAAACTCATTACCTATTACACAGGGTAACAGCCAAAAATACATTGTCTCTGTCCTTAAGAAGTTAATCTGATGTAACTGACCAGAGGAATTTAAACAATGGCTAGACTGACAAGGAGGAAAAATACCTACAACTAGGGGATTGGTCTTTGTTCCCTAAAAAAAGAAAATGTCAGATTTTGTTCTGTTTTGAACAGGGCACAGAAGATAATTGAGCACAAAGCCCAAAACCAAAGATGCACGCAGTGTTCAGGATCTTTCCTGTTACTGAGTTGTCTGAAGTGCTTATCACTGCCTACTTTTATTTTTAACAAGCTGTGCAGAAGGAACAGGGAGCTGGTGAGCCATGCACTTTAGAGTCCACTAGGTAAATACTAAACTGGGCCAAAGCTCTCAAGGGCTTATCTTGCCTCTGCTATCAATGATGCAGTTTCTAACTATATGAAAATTTGGCTATGCCAAGGATGTGGCAAGATAAAGGATTATAAACAGAAAATCTGCTTAAAGCTCATTCTGTTCCTTAAAACTGTCTAAAAGGTGTTTTGTTTCTTTTGTTTTGCGAGTTGCTTGGCCTGCCTTAACTGTCATTTTTTCAGTGGTGGTTTTTTTATGTAGAAAATCCCTATAAATAGAAGAAACACTACAACACATGGAAGTCAATGGATAATCTCCATAAATCTGTCTGATATATCAAAACTTACTAAATCTCCTTACTCTGGTAATCTGACCTATTTTAGCTGAAGTCCATTTTTAGAAGTTAAAACACCATGGTGGCTGAACTGGTCTGTTTTCTAACAACACTACCAGTTAATTTAGACTGTAACTAAAGCCACCAACTGTAAAGGCACCTTATTTATTGCTATAATCAATAGCTGTCCTCGAGGTACTTTTATTGACACACAAAGCAGTTTCAACTTTGAAGACACTTTCACAGGCTACGCGCCACCCAAACCTGCAGCTACAGCACTGGGGTGGCTGTAATCGCACCCTGGGATGCTGTACGCCCTCAGCACCAGGGCCTACCCTCGCTCTGGAATCAAATTCAAGTTGGCTTGTTTTTTGTTGTGTGGGTTTTTTTTGTTTGTTTTTTTTTTCCTGAGCTACCTTCATGGATTTGTTCAGCTCCCTCATAAGCCAAGCAGCCTGTTCCCTTTGCTTTTCCTCCCGATCTATTTCAGACAGTGGCGCTTCCATGGACACTGGGACGATGAAGGATACCTGTTCCACAAACCCTGCACCTTTACTGAGCTTCGTGCGAGGCCCGCTGCGGACAGCCGAAC
>NW_008596827.1:0-28432 GCF_000691845.1 Merops nubicus | reverse complement strand
GGGTGGCAGTGCCTGGTTAAACCGAGCGCTGAGGGCTCTGCAGGCTAGTGAAAGGCTGCGTGAGGCGTCGTCTGCTCGCTGCCCCCTGCCTTCTAACTCGGTTCCGGTTTTGTTTCCTAGACTTTACGTAGCGTCTGAGAAGTTAGGAATTGACTTCCTGGCCTGGCTTACTAAGCTGTGTCCAGAGCCGTCTGCTGAGGAGTCTTGGCGCGAAGATGAGTTCTGTCAGCTCACAGTAAGCTCCTCTTGTCTGCAGCTCTGTGGGGTTCTGTTGTATCAGCTAGCAAGTCTGTGGTATGTTCGGAATGAGTTAAGAAAGAACTGAAATCGTAGAATCGTGGAATGATTTGGATTAGGAGCGACCTTAAAAATAATTGAGTTCCAACCCTTTCCCATGGGCACAGACACCTTCCACTAGATCAGGTTGCTCAAAGCCCCATCCAGACTGGCCTTAAACACTTCCAGGGAGGGGGTACCCACAGCTTCCCTGGCTAACCTGTTCCAGTGACTGACCACCCTCACAGTGAACAACTTCTTCCTTGCAGCTAGTCTAAATCTACCCTCTTTAAGTTGAAAGCCAGTTTAGAGTTTAAAGATCATAATTTATGTTTTCACCCAAGTCTGTGATTGTCATAGTTTTATATAGATGTAGATTATAATAAAATGCAAAGAGAGAAGTGGAGTGTTGGTTCACCAGGGTCATTTTAAAGGCAGAAAATATACAAAGGATTCTTTAATTTTTCATTAGATACTTGAGAGAGATGGTTGCAGCCATTTACTAGAGTAGGCTGATAGAGTAGGGATAGCCAAGTCTTCAAACTAGATGGTTTGGTGAAGTGCTATTTGCAATAAAAGTAGCAAAAAGTTTTGGCAGTATTACAGGAATGGTATTTTGATAGAGTTTTATAGCAAATCTCCTGTGTATTTAATGACTTAGGATGGAAGATCTTACCTTAATAAAGTCTGTGTTGAAGTTCAAAAGTCTGTTTCTCTGTAACACAAATTCTCCTGTCTTACTCAGGGATGATGAAGATACCTTTAAAATACTTATTGCTACCGATATTCATCTGGGCTATTTGGAGAAGGATCCAGTGCGTGGAAATGATACATTTGTCACTTTAAATGAAATTTTGGACCATGCTCAAAAAAACGAAGTAAGTGCTGCTTCTTCAAAACTGAAGGAGTGAGACCGTGGAAAATAAGTCCCAGCCTACCAGAAGCTATAAAGTCCTGGTACAATCTCTAGTAATACCAAATTAAATGACTAAACTGAACTATTTGTTGCAGCCAGTTATGTTTCTGTTAAAGGAATGCTTCTTCCTTTGTGAGAGCTGCTGTATTGAGTTCAGTATGACCCTGGTTGCATTATTGGTGTTTTCAGATTGGAGGTGGTACAGGCAGTGGCATTTAGAGAGGGTTTGTCACTGGAGGAAGAGAAAGTAATTACAAGAGTGAAGGTAATGGTACAGTGTTGTCAGATAACTCAGAAAGTAGAAAAGCAATTTAGAAACTTTTAAGGTTTTTTTTCTGTTTTTAAGGATTGAATGAACTTTTTTGTCAAATTACTTAATTTTGGAGAAGGTGATATTTCTACTGTTTTTTGAAAGCTAAATCTGTACAGAAACTGTACCTAGTACCTTCTTAAAGTGATATGGCAGTGGCTGATGATCCCTTCCCACTAGGTACCGCAGCAGTGAGAATACAGTGTATCTCTTCATGTCTCTCAAAGTGTTCAGGAGCCAATCCGGAGACTATATGAAAACACTTCACTGGTGATTTTAACGATTGTTTTCTCTGATAGCCCTATGAGTATTTTTGGGGTTGGCTTTGTTTAAAGGAGTAATTTTGTTAGTGTTTGTTTCATGAGGAAATTAAATACCGTGGTCTGCAAGTACTGCCTTGCTTTACATAAAAGTCTGTTTATGAAGAGAGAAGTGGAACTCCTTAGAAGAAAAACTTTAAATAATTTGCTTAGAAATCTTTCCAGGTAATAAAAAATGTGGTATTAAAATAATAAGGCTTTTTGTTACATACAGGTGGACTTTGTTTTGTTAGGTGGGGACCTTTTTCATGACAACAAACCTTCCAGAAAAACGGTACACTCCTGTTTGGAGTCACTAAGAAAATACTGCATGGGTGACCGTCCTGTTCAGTTTGAAATATTGAGTGATCAGGCAGTCAATTTTCATTATAGCAAGTAAGTCTGTTCCTGTAATTTATGGTGTAAGGTTCAGTTTGCATATTGGGTGAAAATGTTGTGATTTTTATGATTTATACCCTCTGTGACAAGCACCTTGAAGTTTTAGGCCTGCGTGCACCAGCTTACAGGATGATTTTGCCTATTATCTTCTATAATCTAAGTCTGTGAAGGAAGGCACATGGTTGCCCAGTCCGCTGCTCTTGCACATACCACACAACATGTTGTACAATTCTTTTCATAGACTTGCTCTAAATAAAGGGGATCTTTTTGCTATCCGGTTCCCAGTGGGAAATACCATTCCAGTCCATGAATAGGAATCTTATTACGCTGTGCAGCATGAGCTTGCGGCCCCGTAGTACTCAGTTGTGCTGCTGCCATCGTGTAGTTAGGATGAAGTTAATTTGAAGAGAATATTGGGAATTGTGCACAGATTTCCAGATGCAGTTTCACTTTCTTTTCCTCTTCCTGTTCAGGTTTCCATGGGTGAATTACCAGGACAGAAATCTCAACATTTCTATTCCAATTTTTAGTATTCATGGCAATCATGATGATCCCACAGGGGTAATTATTATTATTATAATTGTACTATGCTGTTCTATTACAAAAATAATATTATAGCAATAGAGACTTGTATAGAAACAAAGTTCTTGGAGAACAGCCTAGTTGTGTTCAGTTGCTCCACTCTTCACATAAATATTTTGTGTATCTTTAGCTCTGTTTATTAGTGGCAAGAAGTCGAGTGTGATATTATAAAAGAGAATGGAAAGAAGTTAAGGGATCCATGCAAACTGTGTTAATTTACATAGATTTCTGCCGTTGAGAACAGAATCACTTTTCATGCCAAGAAACTGCTACCTTCCAGAAAGTTTCTGAAGTAAATTCTATCTGTACAGTCTGAAAGCTTTTTCCTTAAAGAGGGGAAATTTCTATACTCTGACTTGTACTTATACAATTAATATGCATCTTGTATTTTCAGTGGTTTTATGATGGTGAAATGCTGATTTCAAAATCAACAACTAAAAGTAAGCAGGAAAAGGACGTTTAGAAAGTAGCAAACCATGTGTGTTGCATTTTATATCATATAGCAGTGTATCATGGAGATGAGTGTTTTAACAACAGAAGTTTAATCCTGGACCTACTATGAAGTAGTTAGCTTAACCGGATACATTTCCATAGTATTTTAGAGACTTTAGGGTGTTTTATTTGGTTTTGGTTTTCTGAGTGATGTAATGTTTAATTTCATGTTGTTTAAGTGAAGCAAATACTTGTAAGGAAAAGGAATTTGCTTCTGTACCTGTGAGTACTAAAATTAAAAAAAAAACAACTAATATATGTGGTGGGATTTTTTTAACTGCAGAAGTTACTTAAGGACAGATATTCTCTTTCCTTTGGAAACTGTTTCATGCGGACTTCAGAGGCTAAATGTTCTGCTTGAAGTTTTTATATTTATTTCTTTATATTTTCCACAGACAGATGCACTGTGTGCATTGGATATTTTAAGCTGTGCAGGATTGTTGAATCACTTTGGACGTTCAAATTCCGTGGAGAAAATAGATATTAGTCCCATTTTATTGCGTAAGGGTAGAACAAAAATTGCTCTGTATGGCCTGGGTAAGTGTTAGTCTGTCAGACTGTGACTAGACTGCTCATGTGTTGCTGAAGCTCAGTAGGTGTAAATTAAGTTGGAACAAACATGTAGTGCTGCAACAAACGTGAAGGTCTAAGGAATGCTAAATTAAAGCATCTCAATTCTGTGACAGGTCAGATTTCTCATACTGCTGTGTTTCCTGCTTGGTGGGGAGGCACAGACTTTGCAGAATTCATGATTTATTTCTTGTTTTATAGATAATTTCAATGTGCACTTAAGAACTCCAGCTCTACTCAGTAGCATCTGTTTTTAGACTCCCCCGGCAACAAAATACACTTCCTACGCTGCCAACAAGAAACAAAACACTTCCAATATTTTTAATTGTGTCTGTAGTCAGTTGTTTGGAACAGAAAATGGGCAAGAGGTCTCAAACCACATGTAGTTAATGAAACTGCTTTTAGGATTTGTTTAAAGGTAGATTTAATGTTAAAATGTCTTATTTTCAGAAGTCTGTCTAATGAAATAGCCAACTTATACTTTGATCTGTTCATATTCATAATCATGCTCCAGACTTCTTAGGTCGTGAAAGTGAAGATCTGATCTTGCCAGAGAGTTGTGTTCTTTATGCTCATTGTAACAGAGTTGCTGTTAAAAATGCGTTAAAATAAAGCATTTACAAAAAAGAAATAACAATTTAATATTCTGTTTTGTCCACTCCAGGAGCTATTCCAGATGAAAGGTTGTATCGTATGTTTGTCAGTAAAAAAGTTACCATGCTGAGGCCAAAGGAGGATGAAGACAGTTGGTTTAACTTGTTTGTGATTCACCAGAATAGGTAACAGTATTGGATGAATTACAGTGACTTCTAAACTCTAGTGTGCTATTGCATTAAATTGCATTGAAAAGAGTTAAGTGAGAAAGCCAGCTGTGCTTGTGGTGCTTCTTCTGAGTAGCCAGTTCAAGATTTTCCCAAATGAGAGCATTGTTTTACGCAAGGAATAGATGTGAAGAATACCTGATGTGAAACGCAAATTAGATATTTTTGCTGGAGATTCTGTATCACTTTAAGTCACACTGATGTTTTTCTGCTCCTTCACTCCCCCTTGCCCGCCCAAAGCTGTACACATTCTAATTCTTTTTCCTTTCTTTTTTCTTCAACAGGAGCAAACATGGAGCTACCAACTACATTCCAGAGCAGTTTTTAGATGACTTCATTGATCTTGTTGTGTGGGGTCACGAACACGAGTGCAAAATAGCTCCATGCCAAAATGAACAGCAACGTTTCTATGTTTCTCAGCCAGGAAGTTCAGTGGTGACATCTTTGTCCCCTGGAGAAGCTGTGAAGAAGTGTGTGATGTTTTCTTTTTGTTCTTGCTCATCCCTTGCGTTATGTCTCATGTTGAGAAAGGAAATACACTTGTATTAAGTATGGAAGGACTTGTGTTCTAGTGTGGATTAGCTTCAGAGTGTGGCACAAAAAATGGAGTAGATGGAAATGGTGTGTAGAGTAACTTTTGCTTTACTTAGAATTAAACCTAGCATTTGAAGCAAATGGGATTTATCTAAGAGGAGTTAAACCTGATAAATTGGAATACAAGGAACAGTGTACATGTGCTTGTGTTTGGAACAAGGGCAATCTAAATATAATAGAGCTGAAGTTTGGCAGGACCCACCTTGAAGTACAGATCCAGAAATTTCCTACAGCTATTAAACTTTTGTCCCTGAAAAGTAAACATGAATTTAAAACAACTCGTTCTACATTAGTTCTGTTAAGTTTGTCTTTAAGTTGCCCTTCTCCTTCTAGGCATATTGGTTTGCTGCATATTAAAGGCAAAAAAATGAAAATGCATAAGATTGCTCTAGAGACAGTGCGAACTTTCCAGATGGAGGATATTGTTCTAGCTGATCATCCAGATCTTTTTAATCCTGACAATCCTGAAGTAACTCGGGCAATACAAGCTTTCTGCATGGAAAAGGTAACTTGTAATGCTAACAGTATATGAGTAACAGTGTATGGACAGGGATTGGGATCTGTGACTAGATTTGAGACTGGAAGATGAGAAATCTCATATCTTGCTCTATATTATTTGAAATGGACCTAGGCAGTGTTTTCATAGGAAATTAATTCTGTGATGTTCACTGCAGCCTTGGCTTCCAGATTCCTTTGACTGGGATGACTTATTAAAGTAGGCTGGAACTGCTTTTATGGGGGCCCACATCGCCTGGGTACAAAAACCCCCACCCTGAGTGGGGCAAGGTTGCATGTGCACTGTGTAACCAGCATAAATACACGCACCTGAGGCCCAGGGGCTGGGCTATGCACTGCAAAGTGGCAGGAGTCACTATGCAGGTTCAGTAATTGCTCTTGGTTCTTAGGTTTGTATAAGTCTCTTCTTGCTTTTCCCTGGAACTCGAAACTTAGCAAAGTATAATGACTCTAAAGTAAAATAGTATGAGTGATCAGTGATGTCGATAGACTGGTCTGTGCTGTATCTGAAAGATAACCCTTTTGTTGTGACTGTTTTCTCACTCATCCCTGCAGCTTTTGGCCGGATAGTGGTCCATAGGTGTGTTCAGGATTGAGAGCACATCCTATAATTTATTTTTGTAACTCCCTCCTGCAGCTGGATTTATTTCAAATTAGATGTGAAAGGTTCAGGCATCCTTGAGAGACCAAAGAGGAGCTGAGTTTCTCATTGTGCCTCACAGGTGGAGCTGATGCTGGACAGTGCGGAGCGGGAGCGCTTGGTGAATCCACGCCAGCCAGAGAAGCCGCTCATAAGACTGCGAGTAAGAAATTGTGTGTTTGGGCTCCTTTGGTTTTGAAAAGTCACTGTGAAAAGTTTCAAAGCAAAGTCATGCTTTTGTATAAACGCATATATGTAAAGGCAACTATAAATCACCTTCATACCACAATTCTGTTTACCTGTGGTGTGACTGGTATTCTATGGCAAAGGATGAGATTGGTCATAGGAGTACTGCACTGCTGGTCTGAGTAAAGGCGTCAAAAGTGGCTACTTAGAGTTTTTATTAAGTCATATTGTCCTGTCTTTATTTCTAACCCAATTTGGAGAAACTTTCCTGAATACTAGTAAATGAAACAAGTCAGGAACAAGTTATGAATCTGGGCTGTTATTAGCTATTCTGTTAATATTATCCACTAACAATCCTGCATAGTATGATAAGTTTACTTATTTTGTACTTCAGTTTTTCCTTTAAAGTGTAACAAACTTATCATGATTTGTGTGGCTTCTCTATTTCTGTTGGTTTCATATTTAAATTTTTTCCTTTCCTCTCTTAGGTTGATTATGCAGGTGGATTTGAACCATTCAGTGTCCATCGTTTTAGCCAGAAGTACATGGATAGGGTGGCTAACCCAAAAGACATCATACACTTTTTCAGGCATCACGAACAAAAAGAGAAGAATGGTAATTATAAAGGAATGAATTAGTGGCTTGCCTTGGTTTTCAGTCTTCTTCCTTTATTTTGTTACCTAGCACTTGCAAAGTCCCTCTCAGACTCACTGTCTGCCATCTGATGTGTTACAGGAGGAGTAAAGATGCATAGTCTCACATAAGTGTATATATTGCACAAGTATTTCTGTTCTATTTCACTGTTTGTATAAAATTCTAATATTCAGCACAGCATCTTCTGACAGTTATTTGTACATAATTACTTCTTCTTGGCTCTCAAACCCTGTTGTGTTACTTATAGTAATACATCTAGCCCTGTAGCAGACTGAGTTAGTCTGTGATTCTATGGTAACTACCATGAAAGACATTAAACATCTCACTACTCGGACTTCTCACTACTGAGACTTCTCAGAATGAGGTGGTTGGTTTTGGGAACTCTGCAGGAAAAGAGATGGATGTTGTGATCTTTTTCCCCTTTGTTTTTTAATTTTACTGCCATAGTAATTAATCGGTTTACACCTAAGCGTAGCGGAGGGGACAGGCGGTGCTCTAGGCTTGGGTGTTTCAGGTATGTCTCTACTCAAGCATTTGTGCAAAACAAATAATAGCTGTTACTATTGTAGCATTTCTCACTGTGCCTAGAATCTTTAATAAATGGTTGATAGAGGTTGCCCAAATACTAGTTTGGTTGGTAATAGTTGCTAATGAAGATGCAGTTTGCACAAGAACATTCTGTGCTAAAGATCTGTGCATATTTCACATAGTACGTTGTAAATGCTGCAGTTCCCCTGACAGATTTTACTTACAGTGTCAGTTTTATAAAGTTTGTAACGTCGTGTTTCATGAATGAAAACTGCTTTGGGTAAGTTTTTAATTATGCTCTATTGATCTTGTTTGGCTTTGTGGTTTGGGGTTTTTTTTATTAGTTGTGAGTTCTCTTGGGTAGCTATTTTGTATTCCAAAGATGTTAACATCTGTCACCATATTTCATCAATACATCTCAATTTTCCTACTTGACACACATCTTAGCTTCAAGAAGAGAATGTAAAAAGAATGCCATGGCTCTTTGCTTTGCTTTATTAGATATCCTCTGTCAGGAGGGAGGTGGCTGATAAAGCAGTCTAAATTTTCAGAGCATGTGCAGATAATGCTACAGCTCAGTACAGGCAATGTTAAGATTTCATGAGTTCACAACTTGTTATTGCTTTGTTAGTTTTGTTATTACCAGCAGCTATGACTAAAGAAACAATGTTTTGTGCTTGCACGTGGCAGATGTCTGGAAGCAGTCTGTAGTCACTTGATATCATAGTTTGCATGGTATGTGGTAACCTCAGTTGATTATCCCTTCCATTCTCATGTCAGTGCTACCTTGCTGCCTGAGAATGGGGGGCAGCCTTAATCTCCTGTGAATGTTTTCTACTGAAAAATTCATCAGTGTGCTTTGGAGGGAAGTTTCTTCTCTAGTAACAGCTACTTATAAAAACCCCTTGTGCTTTGTGGGGTCCTTTGATTTTCTTCCATTTGTGATCTCCTAGAGTTCAATTACAGTAACATTCAGGACATATTACTTCTTTTATAATTACAGACAGATATTTGGCAGTTGAAAGAACACTTTGTATCAGCCAGAGGTGGAGTTGTCTTGTACAGTTACTTCCTCCATGATGTTTACCTGTGTTTCCAGACAAGAGACTATAGTTAGAAAAAAACCATCTTCACATATAAAAGGGATCACAATTCTTAAGAAGCCTATATTAATGTTTTTTCTTATTGCTCTCAGTGGGATGATAATTAAAAGCTGCAAACGTTGGTGACAGTGCCACTATGCTTTTCTGTTCTAGACAGTGATCTTAATTTTGGAAAACTGGTGAGCAGACCTGCTTCTGAGGGGATGACGCTGAGGGTGGAAGACCTTGTAAAACAGTATTTTCAGACGGCGGAGAAGGTACCTTTCCACCTTTTATGTTCTGTTCTTATCCTAATGAAAGTAGTATGCTCTGAAAAGACTGACAGCCGATATCCATCTTGCCTAAGCTTAGGCACATGTTAGGTGACAGTATTAGGACGTCATGAGTCGTGCCGTGGTAGGGCTTTTTGCCTTCCAAATATGATAGGGAACCTAGGGTGACTAGTTCAGAAGTAGGTACTTCTTCAAATGTATGCCATCCTTAAATTCCATGGGGAGGAGCAGCAGTGTCAAAAACAGGACACTATATTATTCTGTGAAAAATAAATTTTGCTTTTAATCTCTTTTCATCCCTTATTCTGCAGATTTCTGCCTGTTACACCATCTTCCCCATTTGTTTGTGGTCTTGCAGAAACAGCTCAGTTGCTGGTCCCTGCATTTGAGGCCTGTTTCAGCAGCTCAGCATCTGTAAAGACTTGAAGGGATCCATTGGGAAAGCTTGCTGTAGGGAGATCCTGTTTTAAGTTAACACTGGCAGTGCAATAGGGGGATAATGTTTTAAGTTAACACTGGCAATGAAAGAGAGAGAGAAGTAAAAGCATGTTGTCCCAGAGTGATGATGGGGATTTTAAACATTGTATTAAGACAGCTTGTGCTTCAGGCTTTGCTAGGCACTTGATCTTGTCTAAGTAGGGAAACAAAAGTGTCTTTGGACCCTGAGGTGGCACAGGGCTGTATCTGCATGTTCAAAATCTGTTAGACCAAAAATGTCTAACAGGTACCAGATGCTGTTCAGGTCCAGTATTGCTGGTAAACTGAGGCCTGGGGTTAAAAGCACTGCTATTTTTCTCTTTAGCAAGCTTTTAATTTTACTTCCTTTGGAAGAAAGCTTAATTGCTGAAAGTCAACATGAACATTCTGCATCATTATAATCAATGTACTCTTTTGAGATGCCTATCTTTTTGTAAACTTCTTATTTTATAATAGCTGTGAAATTTACTCCTCCGTGCAACATTATTTCAGGGAAGGTTTTATGCTTCTGATGCAGTCCTCAAAACAGTTCTTAAAGGACACTTGTAAGGATCAAAAATCATTAGTAAGCTTATGTAATACCACCAGGAAGTCATCTGTACTGTAATTTGCAGACAAAATAAGCTGCTATTTAAACATTGCTGTCTGTGTAGGGGTTTCATTCTCAGAATGTCTCTTCCAGCTGTGTTGGGAAGGAGGGTAGAAAAGAGAATGGCTGCAGAACACCACCAGTAGCAGCTACTACTTTTACTGGTTAGTGTCCCTAGTAATATCTTCATGTAAGATACCTTGATGAATATCATCTCACTTGATGTACGTGTGAGAACGGTTGGTATTTACAGAATCACATTTCAATAGAGTAGACTTCTGTGTAGTAGCTCTTAATGCTTCATAATAGTAATTAGCCCTGCTCTGTAACTGCCATTTTTTAATATTAGAATTTTACCATAAAACCATTATTTTGTGATAATTCAGGGTCTGTTTATAATAGCATTTTTATATCTCTACAAGTTAATCTTCAGTTTAAAAAAGGGTCAGGAAAGTAGGAAAGAATACAGTTTTTCTTCTCTCAGCAATACATTTCAGAGAAATTATATCTAAAAAGGTTGACTAGCAATGTAGTTTCTTTATTGTTTATGAAACTTTCTTTGACAAGTTTGAAAAATACTCGAGATGAGATATGCTACTAGCAAGGGGGTTGTAACTATGTTATAGTGAGTAACATATTTGCTTATTGCTGTGCTTTCCCGTGACTGAAATCTTGAGTACACATTACTGGTTTTGTAACCAACTTAATGTAATATTTACCTGAAACAATAGGAATGTTACTTGCTTTCTTTGGTGGCAGATGCTTCTTAACAAAATGTTTTCCCCAATTATAAAGAAAGTACAGCTTTCACTTCTAACTGAAAGAGGAATGGGAGAAGCTGTGCAGGAGTTTGTGGACAAAGAGGAAAAAGATGCCATAGAAGAGCTGGTGAAATTTCAGCTAGAAAAAACACAGAGGTTTCTTAAGGAGCGTCGCACTGCTGCAGAGGAAGAAAAAATAGATGAGGAGGTAATATTCTGTTAATGCTAATTTCTTAGAAGTCAAGACATGATAGGAAAAGCAGTGTGCAAACCTGGTGTATTAGATTTGCCTGTGTGTGGAGTATGTGCAAAACTCACCTCTAGTAATTTTCTGGAGTTAATAAATACAGTGATAAAGTTCCAAATACATAGTCTAAAAGCTTGTATTGAAAATGAGGTTTAGGTTTGCTTATGCTGATTCTAACTGCATTTACACACACATGCACAGAAAAGAGCTGTCACTGTGTAGAACTACATATATATATAGATATATCTGTATACAGAGATATATATCTACTGTGAGAAAGATGGTAGATATAATCTCTTCTTAGCAGTTTCATAGTGGGTCAGGGAAGAGTACAAGAACAGGGCAAGCATAAAGGAAACATCCTTCAGGTACTCTACTAGCTCCTAACTGCTTGCAGCTTGGGGTCTCCCAGAGACACACCTGGTTTATGTCCATCTGGTGACCCTTAGCAGACTTCCCTGTCAACTTGTTGAGCTTCCATGTGAGCCCATGTATTCAGCTGTAGTATTGAAGCATTGCATGACAGGTTGTTCTGCAGGTTAGCTGTGCACAGGGTAAAGAATAATTTGGTGTGGGGGGGAAGGTTGCACCTTACCTGTTTTCTTGCTGATTGGTTTAGTTCATGAGGGATTTGAAAGAGACCATAAGCTATCAGTGTCTGTGGGCTTTCTGTGCCACTTTGAGTAGGTTTTTCTGTTTGTCTTTTGGACTGATACCTTCGTTCCCTCTCACCCATCATATCTTTTTCCATACTTGACAAGTTGAGCTTTCTTAATTGTACATGTATTGCCACGTTTGTATCTTCTCAGTATTGTTTTCTATCTTGCTGCTTCATCTCTGCCCCTTTTTGCCTCAGTTGTTCATATTTCAGTGCTTGTTATTGTCAAATTGTGTATACTGTCTTCTCTTGGACGTGGTATGTCCTACTTTTTATCACATCCCAAGCTTTTTTCTCCTCAGTGATGTAGCCCCAGTTGTTAATAGAACATGAGACCTTTAAATTTTAGGACAGCATGAAAAGGCTTTAAACAAACTCTTCAGTTATTCTTGCCCTCTTCCTCACCTCTCACATGAGCTCAACTTAATTCAGCAGTCAAGACTTCCTGCTTACTGTGTTGTGATTATTGTATGAAATGAACTGTTATTTTCATGGGAACTTTTTTATTCAGGTGCGAAAATTCAGGGAGAGTAGAAAAAAGAATACCGAAGAGGAGGATGAGGAAGTTCGAGAGGTAACTCCTTTGCATTTTGAACATAGGCTGAAGAATGGAATTGTGACTTCTGCATATGAATGAAGTCACTTAGCAGTGCTTCAACATTGTCCTGGCCAAAAAATGCCTGTCTGCCTAGGGAAGATTAATAAGTCTTTTTTAAATCTTCCTTGATATAGTATGTGCCTAAGCTACCATTCGATTTGGCTTTTGAGATCTCTTATGAAAATATGTGAGCCTGAGCGTTCAGTTGTTATTCCTTTGAACTGAGGTTAGACCAGGCAGGTGGCCTTCAGAGGTCTGTCAGCTTAAGCTATTTGTGATCCCGTTGCCAATGGGTGTGTGGATGGGCTGTACTTAGTGGTATTACTGGAACCATTTGGCTATTATTGGTAAACCTTTAGGTACTACTGTCCTCATCAGCAATCTTAGATCTCAGAGTCCTAGATCTCCCAGAGATTCATATCTGGATTGCATAATTTTCCAAAGAGAAGTGCCAACCACTGACAGCACGGTGCTCCTTTGTGTTTGCAAGCTATGTGTGGCTGGAATGAAATTTTGAGGAAAAGGACACTTGGGGTGAGATTCAGTTCCCCTAATCTGAGGTATCTTCATGTGAACTAGTTGTCTTAAGCACAACTGTCATCAGTGAAGATCAAGTCAGTGAAGCCCCAGAAGCTGCTTCCTCTGGGCAGATATACATGGCTGACATAGGATGACCTGAACTGTTCCCAAACCCCACTGACAATGTATCATATTAACTAGCTCCATTTTGTTATCAGAGCTCAGCTAACTGCTTTATATGTACACATCTAAATTAAATAGACAAATACTGTCCCTACTTTTTGACAGACTTCTTTGCTCTCCATAATGCTGTGGATTTGGGTCTTCCAAGCCTCAATGTTTTGGCATTATATATCACAACTAGGATTTAACAACAGTGCATTTCATCATTTAAGATTCTTTTTCCTGTAGCACTTACTGTTCCATTTCAGGCAATGACCAGAGCTAGAGCCCACAGATCTGAGGATGCAGTTCTTGTAGCAGCCTCCAGTGATGAGGAACTCATGGATACAGGGATGAAAGGCACTGGGGATTCAGATGATAGCCTTCCTGCAACACTGACCCAAAGAAGGGGTCGGGCAAGAGGTAGGGCAAGAGGTGCAAGAGGACAAAATTCAACAAGAGGTTCATCTCGAAGGGGAAGAGGTAAGAAAAACTTCACATCTTAAGTTGTGACTTTTTCACAGGGCGATTAAAAGAAAAATATCTTGCTTTCCAGCTATGGAAACATAGTAGACTCTTAAAAGTTGTGTTATTGGGAAGGTCTGTGCAATGAAGTGCATGGTAGACCTTTGGTTACTGCTAAAGGTAATGCATTTGGTCAGTACAGAGAGGAGGTAGAGACTGTCTCCATCCTAAAGCAATTTCCAGGAGACTTCCTTGTTTCTAGTGACTGAGAAAATGGGGAGTTTCCTAAACAAAATGAATTCAATAGTTTCTTGGCTGTGTGATTATGCACTTTACAGTGATAGTGGTACTTCCTTTTCACATATATATATATATATATACATATATACACTTAAAAAGAAAAAGATGGTGTCTTGGAGGAGTACATTCCTTTGGGTTGTCTCAGTAATATGCCCAAAGGTCTAAGAGCAGAATGAGCTGGAACAGAGGCAGTCACCTTAGGGTTGATTTGGTTGTCTTTAAATGAGTTCTATGAGTGTGTGCTCCAACACTTGTGATGCCATCAGAGTGGTGGGGGGTGTGTGTTAGGAAGCTTTGTCTGTGGAGCTTTCAACACTTGACCCAGAGCAGTTCTGCATGTAAGGAGAGCTTTGATTCAAGGAAAAAAGTGAAGGAGTAAAAAGAATTGTAGGTTTTTGTGATTTCCCACTAAAGGTGAAAAATAACCACCAACTAGATTTGCATACTGTTTGTTATCCCCACAGGCACCACTAGCCAAGAGTCAGCTACTAGAAGCAGAAGCTACAAGCCTGTATCTGTGCCTGGCAAGAATATGTCTATCATAGATGGTAGGCCTTTGATCTGTCCATTGCTCTAATCTGCTCTCTCAAATTGTAACAAAGGTGTTTATTTAGTGATGAAGTGCCTTAATTGCTTTTGTCTATTAGCCCAAATCATCTGTGAGAGATTTTGGTTCTAATGGAGTAGAATAACTAACACTCAGAGAAATTAAAATGGAGGTGGGAGGAAAAGAAATAGTCATTTTCTGCTGTCATGGGGTAAAATGAAATGTGTCAGGAACTTCTGACTAGAACTGGAAAGAGGGAACATTTTACTCTTTGCAGTTCCTTAAGGAACAGGATTAGAAGGAATGTGACTTAGCAGCATCTGTTTTATGCAGATTATTCCTTAGTGGATAGAAAGTTGAATCTTGACTGATGTATACAAGTTAGTAAGCTTTGATGCAAATCCAGTTAGTCTTACATTGTAGCAAGTTGTAGAAATGCCAGGTTTTATTAGGGAAGAGAAATTTATCTGCATTTCAAGCTGCATGTGTGAGAGTAGCCCTTCCTTGCTACAGAAAACAGGCTCTGAGGAAACAGCATGGATAATCTTGAGTATTAAAGAAAAAAATACTACGCACAAATCTAGACACGAATGCCTCACAAAATACCCGAAGGTTGAGCAATCAGCAAATGATCTAAACTTTAAATTGGTCAGCAAATGAGCTACAAACTACTGCAGAGAAATCCATTTTAGCAGATGTGCTGATGTCTAAATTCAGATTTACAAGAAAATGTTATGGTAATTTTTTCTCTTCCTGTTAACCAAAGTTACTGAAGGTGTTCAGCAAGGTGGGGAAACACCTACTGCTGCACAGAGGGTTAGATCCCTGGATTGACAGACTCTAGCAGAAGCTTAATTTATATTTTAGGTTGGGTTTGGGGGCTTTTGCCTGTTTATTTTACAGGGCATTTGCAGAGGAAATGCATGCTAAGCAGGTCTTAAATAGAAAGAATGATATAATGTTGTCTGCATTTTATTGTGGGAGCACTTCAAAAATATTACATTTGTTTTATTCTAGCCTTTAGGTCTTTGAAACCAGAGCCCTCCTTGAGTTCATCTAAATCTTACTCTGAGGTAAGAAGCATCTTTCAGGAATCAAGTTGCACTGCCTTTTGCTGTCTTCTGATTTGAAAAATAAATATATGGTCAAAACATTAGCCTAAACCAGCAGATGTTCCCAAGCTATCAATTCTAGCAGTCAGTTTCTGCAGGGTAATTTGTAGGTCTTTTGTACCCTTTTTTGGTATGGTGTTTGAGAAAAACAGAGGCCATGCTTTATTTATGACCACAATCTAAGATACAGAGTTTATACACATTAGTATTTTGGGAGTTTCTGCATAATAAAAGATCTGTGGAGCAAAACTTGTGCTGTATTTGCACATTGTACAGTTCTAGCCTGGAGCCGTGTCAAGTACATATTAAAACTAAGTCAGTATATAGCTGGAAAAAACCCTAAAGGTTCTATCCTATAGTACTGGAGCATGTCCAGAGAAAGGCAACAAAGCTGGTGAAGGGTCTAGAGAACAAGTCTTAGGAGGGGTGGCTGAGGGAACTGAGGTTGTTTAGGCTGGAGAAAAGGAGCCTCAATGGAGATCCTACTGCTCTCTATAACTACCTGGAAGGAGGCTGTAGTGAGGTGGGAGTCAGTCTGTTCTCCCAGGTAACAAGTGACAGGATAAGAGGAAATATCCTCAAGTTATGCCCAGGAAGATTTAGATGAATATTAGGAAAAACTTCTTCACTGAAAGGGCTGTTAAGGAGTGGAACAGGCTGGCCATGGAAGTGGTGGAGTCCCTGTCGGTGGAAGTACTTAAAAGATGCGTAGATGAGGTGCTGAGGGACATGGTTTAGGGGTGGGCTTGGCAGTGCTGGGTTAATAGTTGAACTTGGTGATCTTAAAGGTCATTTCCAACCAAAATGATTCTATGATTCTAGTGTAGTATTATGCACTGGATCTCTGTAAGAGTAAATTCTGTGAAAAAGCTTTATAAATGATAAAATTTTTTTAGGATATTATAGATGATGACTCCGATCTAGAAGAGGTTTCTGTTGTTCCTTCTTCCAAAGGAAATCAGAGGTCAGTAAGTTTATTTGATGAATGCTACCATGACTGCCTTTTTTCTTCTTGGCCATCAGCAGGGTCCAGGGATCTGATCCACTACCTGAAAAAGGACAGATTTTTAAGACGGTCATAACACTAATTAGAGAATTTATGTAAGTTTTTACCTATTCATGGGGGTGATCTTTCTGCAACAGTAAGTTGGTCTGCTGGTTGAGATAAGCTAAACCAAAGCTGTAGAATTAATATGTTAGTTTGAGAATGGGAATTGTTCTACTTACTGCTATTTCTGTTCACTCTTAACCTCTGTATTGATGGCCAAAATACAAGTTGAAAGGAAAGCTACTGGAATGTCTGGTAATTAAGAACAGGCTCGTGCCTTTTTTCTCTTTGTATGTTTCAAGGTTGTTGACTACATCTTCATTTAGTAAAAGAGGCTCACAAAGCCAGACATCTAGAGGAGTTGACTTCGAGTCAGATGAGGTACGGTATATAGTGCTCTTTTTCTCTTTTATTTCATTTAAGTTTCTGTTGCTGTTGTACAGCTATTTGAATAAAGCATTTCAGAGTGAAATTGAAACTTTTTTTCCTCACTAAGGAGGCTAGATTATTGCAATGGGCTCTATTTAGAATATATACAGTCATCAAAAATAAGGCTAGAAGAGACCTCAGGAAATATTCAGTCCTTTTTCCCTTCAATTCTTATTCAGTTAATTGTCATTCCTGAACTATGTGGAATAGGTTATCTTACCTGGGGAAGAAGGTAATCATAGCCTCTTCTAGTGCTTGGCTATGTCCTTGCATTTGTTTATGTATCTTACTCTTGTGAAAATGAAGAACTTTATTTTTTTGTGTTTAAAAATTATGGTTTTCCAGGGCACTTTATTGTTTTACTGTTGCAAATTATATAAATAGACTTTAAAAAAAACTAAGGTAATTTGCTCTTGCAGTATATATTTGAACTGGTAGGAGATGGTTTCTCCATAACTAAGCAAGCAGAACTTTATTCACAGTTTTGCAGAGAGTAGAAGACACGTTACGCTGTCGAGTGCTGTGCAGTTCTTCCCAGACTGGCAGGCTGTTATGGATGGTCAGGGTCCTTGCCTTAATGTCAGACACTGGCCACTTCAGAGGACATGTTCCATGCCTGTCTCTTCTCTCTTCTGTGCTCTGTCGTCTCCTTGTACCTGAACTACAAAACTACGTTTGCTTGCACATGCAAAAAGAAACAGTATTTTTGATTCATGCAGGCATCAATAAATGATGATGTGTGGTATGGATATGGATATCACCTCACTGAGGCACATGCTGCTCAGAATGGTAACGTTTTCCTAGGTCACACCTGAAATACAGACTGCTTCTCATTTCAGAGTAGCTGTTCTGATCATACTGATGTAAACTCAGTTTCTGTTCTTTGCACACTTGTGATCTGGGCTTTTAAGTCCATCCATAATATCAAAACCAGTGGAACCACAGGAACCACGTCTGTCAGAAAACATGGAATAATGTGACCAGGCTTTCTAGTTTAATCTAAAGATGACTTTACATACTGTAACTCAGTGCATGCTAGTTCTAGTAACATGTATCTGTTTACGAATTGCAGGATGAATTTGATCCATTCAAAAGCACTGCAACATCCAGAAGAACTAAGTGATTCTGGCTTGTTATGCAAGAGAGACTGCAAGTTAGTGAAGATCATGGAAAGCGGTGCACGAGGCATTCTTTATATGACATTTCTCAGTAAATGATGGCTTGCCTTCAATTTTCACTTCTATGAAATGTTGTTGAATTGTTTTGTTTTTTTCATTGACACCAAATTTGATGTTGTGTTGCTTGATGCACTGGACTAGAGTGTCTAATATTCTGAAGTAGTGCTTGAAACAGCATTTTTTTTTCTAAAACTTCCAAAAGCCTGTTTTCTTTTGGGGATGATAATGTAAATAACATTCATACCTTTATAGAAAACTTCGCCTCTTGAGCTTGAATTTTGTTACAGTGGTATGCAAGTATGGATATGGCCATGACCATGGACTCAGCATAACGAAACTTGTAGTTGTGTGCAGTTTTCTACAGATACAGTTGAAAACTCTAAAGAGTAATAGTTTGACCCCAAAAATACAGTTTTCAGTATTAAAGCTGGAAAATGATCTAATGCTTTAAATTCTGCTAGGAGAACTAAACCCACTATTGCAGTTACTAAATATGTATGGGACTGAATTCTGCTCTGTAATTCAGGAAGGGCCAAAGACTTGTGTGGTCAGTTTTCACCCTGTAAATAAGATGCAAGGCCTAGACCCTTACATTTTCACAAGGAATGCTGCTTGAAGACTAAAGCAATTGAGCCAGTAAAGGGCAGGACATTACCTCTTACCTTTCTTCTAGTTGCCATTTGTGGTGGGCTGACCCTGGCTGGACTCCAGGTGCCCACTAAAGCTGCTCCATCACTCCCCTCCCCAGCTGGACAGGGGAGAGAAAATATAACAAAAGGCTCAAGGGTTGAGATAAGGTCAGAGAGAGATCACTCAGCAATTACCACCACAGGCAAAATGAGGAATAAAGTTAATTTAATTTATTACCAAACAAATCATAGTAGGATAATCAGAAATAAAAAAATCTTAATTTTCCCCTACCCTTCCCCTCTTCCTGGGTTCAACTTCACATTTTCTCTGCCTCCTCCCCTCCACTGACGCAGGGGGACAGGGAGTGAAGGGTGTGGTCAGTTCATCTCATGTTGTCTCTGCTGCTCCTTCCTCCTTAGGGCGAGGACTCCTCACACTCTTCCCCTGCTCCAGCGTGGACTTTCTCCCACAGGAGACAGTCCTCCAGGGGCTTCTCCTGTGTGAGTCCTTCCATCGAGCTGCAATTCTTCATGAGCTGCTCCAGTGCCTGTCCTCTCCACAGGCTGTGATCCTTCAGGAACAGACTGTTGCAGTGGGGGTCCCCTATGGGGTCACAAGTCCTGCCAGCAAACTCTGCTCCAGCGTGGGCTTCTCCCTCCACAGGGTCACAGGCCCTGCCAGGAGCCTGCAGAAGCACTGGCTCCCCATGGGGTCACAGCCTACTCTGGGCATCCACCTGCTCTGGCGTGAGGCCCTCCATGAGCTGCAGGAGGACAGCCTGCCTCATCGTGGTCTTCACCATGGGCTGCAGGGAATCTCTGCTTCAGTGCCTGAAGCACCTCCTGCCCCTGTGTCCACATAGTGTCACCTTTGTGTCTGCAGAGTTGGTTCTCTCACATATTCTCACTCCTATCTTCCAACAGCTGCCACACAGGACTTTTTCTGCTTAAATAGAGGTGCTTCTGTTGTCACTGATGGGCTCAGCCTCGGCTAGGGCCAGGTCCATCTTGGATCCAGCTGGCATTGGCTCCATGGGACTCCAGGGAAGCTTCTAGAAGCTGTCCCTCTAGCCTCTCTGCTTCCAAAACCTTGCAACATTGTTTAGGTATCTGTTTCCTCAGCCCACTGCTGTAGTAACCCTCTTCAAATGTCATCACTATTTTCCAAATGCTCTCCCAATGAGGCTTTTAAAATACAGCATTGATTTCACAGGGGAGGAACCACTCCTGTTGAAGGAGCCAAGAACCTAGACTTAGACCTATTTCTTCTTCTCCTCTCTTTCCACATCTGTACACCCCACTCCCTAAAAAGTGGATTCTAAAGCTATGGCCTTTAACAAAGACAAAGGCCAGAAATGTTCCTCAGCTGAAGCTCCAGCATGTCAGAGAAGCACTAAATCTGTTGATGCAGGTGTGCCAAGGAGACAGGATTGAGCAGTTGCGTTTCTCTGGCTCTCCTGGAACGTGACTGTAGTTCCTTTACCTGTACGTGCTGTAGCAGGAACCCAAAGGAGCCCTGAGCTTCCTGAACACTTCCAAACCAATGATCGAGATCTGCAAGTGTCTAGTGTAGAGCTTAGCAGCTACTCACAAAGCAGTCCCATCACTTAAGGGATCAGTGAGTCAGTTGCCAGTCTGGCTCCTTCATTAAGTGCTCTCCAAGCTATAATATTACCTATGCAATTAAAAAGCTGCTGTAAATACCCTTCAAGATGAGGGTTTAGATTATTTTTTAAAATAAACTATTTCTGTTAAGTAAATAATGTCAGTTGTGTGGACTATGTTGAATCTGAGGGACTGGCATTTTTAAAACACTTTGCTGCTCTCCGTTGCTGTCCACACGTGTTGGCCTGGCTGGAGTGGAGTTACTTGTCCCCATCACAGCCCATACAGTGCTGTGCTCTGTAGCTGTAGCCAGAAGGGTGGTGGTATCACACCCAAGTTCTGGCCACTGCAGCATGGTGCTCCACAGCATCAAGGCTGTCTCTCCAGTGCCACTGTAAAGGCCAGCAGGGCTTGGGAGAGGGGACACAACCAGGACAGCTGGCCCAAACTGATCACAGAGATATTCATACCATGGGATGTGCTCAGCAATAAAAGCTGAAGGAAAGGAGGAGGAGGAGATCACACTTGTTACTAACGCTTCCAAAGCAACCACTGCACGTACTGAGGTGGCTGGATGTCACCAGATGGTGTGTCAGAAAGAATAAATATGTTTATGCTTTCCTTTCACACTTTCTTTTTTTTCCATTGAACTGCATTTCTCTTGCTCCATGAGTTTTTAATCTAATTTTCTCTCCCTGTCCTGATTGGGAGTGAGCAGCTTGGTGGGCAGCTGGCAACCCCCCCAGGGTCAACCTGCTACACCAAATTAAACCTGTTCTGTTATAGAGACTTAAGTTGTATAGTTTAGTGTTTCACTAAGGTCTTAAAGGGACTCTTAAACTTTAGTGTTGCAGGCACATACTAGAGAAAGATTTTAGCACAGTATATAGGATTAATAGACATATCTAAGGTTCTTTCTAAATTTTTTCACAATTTTTTTTCAGTCCCCTGTCAAATGTTCAGTGGCTTTGTTTATAGTGTTAAACTGCAGCAGTTCTGGAATTATGTAGAAGATAAAGATGGTGACATCCTTCATTTCAGAAGAAAAATGTGACCAGGTATGTGTAAAAAGATGGTACTACAAACACACAGTTCTAATCATTGTCCTTGTCTTGAGGAGAGAGACTTGAACGGGCTGGTTGATGAAAAGCTCAACACAAGCCAACAATGTGTGAGTGCAGCCCAGAAAGCCAGCTGTGTCCTGGGCTGCAGCAAAAGAAGCATGGCCAACTGGTCGATAAAGGTGATTCTACCTCTCTGCTCTGCTCTAGTGAGACCCCACCTGGAGTCCTGTGTCCAGCTCTGGAGCCCCCAACACAAGAAGGACATGAACCTGTTGGAGCAGGTCCAGAGGAGAGACACAAAGATGATCAGAGGGGTGGAACATCTCTCCTACAGGGATGGGCTGAGAGTGTTGGGGTTGTTCAGCCTGGAGAAGAGAAGGCTCTGGGGAGACTTCACTGAGGCCTTCCAGTATCTGAAGGTGGCCTACAAGAAAGCTGGAGAGGGACTTCTCATAAGAGCTTGTAGTGATAGGACAAGAGGTAATGGGTTCAAACTCAGAGAGGGTCGATTTAGATTAGCTGTAAGGAAGAAGTTCTTCCCTATGAGGGTGGTAAGACACAGTAAGAGGTTACCCAGGAAAGTTGTTGCTCCATCGCTGGAGGTGTTCAACACCAGGCTGGATGTGGCCTTGAGCAACCTGGTCTAGTGGGAGGGGTCCCTGCCCATGGCAAGGGATTGGAACTAGGTATCTTTAAGGTCTCTTCCAACCCAAACCATTCTGTGATGATTCTATGATTCTGGAAGTGTTCTTGTCACCAGTGAGTGACCAGCTTATGATATAAGCTTTTCAGATAATGTTCTTTTGATTCATGGTTAGGTAAAGCCTTTTATCTACAAAACCCGCTCTGCCTGGGGTTAGTTGACACCACCCAAGCACATCTGTCCCCAGCAGAGGGGCAGCACCGTACCTGTGTACTTGTGGAGGGGCAGATCTTTCTGTGCTGTGTAGGATTTGTGGCTCTTGGTCTCCTGACACTGATTTTAGGTTCCCTGCTGTGTTTTTCTGGGGAAGGCACAGGGAGCACACATGCTGCTGTCTCCTCAATGCTCGGGTCCAGCGTACAGATGCCTGTTGCTTTGGATACTGGACTCACTGTGCTGGGACATCCTGTCCTCTGTCCCATATAGATCTCCTCTTTGCAACTACCTCTGTATTTCTGCAAACCCTAGAAAACATAGCTTCACAGCAAACGTTTTAATCCCTTGGTCAGGAGGAAATCCATGACAAGGGAAGGCTTAATTGTTTCTCTGTCTCTCTGAGAGGGAAAAGAGGTGTTTGGGAGAATAAAGTACAGAAAGTCAGCTTGTTATTCACAGTGCATCTGCTGCACCCCTGTTCTGTACTTGTTAGTAGGTGTCATGCTGTGCAGCAGGCTGCAGCTTGCCTGCCAGACCTTCCAAACTGAGCTTCGATTTGAACCGTGTCCTGGAAGACGGGAGCAGCTGCACACGCTGCTGGTCTGTAAACAGCATGGGATCTGCATGAGCTGGGCTGCTGGTGGAGGAGGAGGATGTTGAGGGATGGGGAGATGGTTTTGCCTTTCTCACAGACTGCTTATCTCGGAGCAGCGCCGGGGGAGCGACTGGGTGGAACAGCGGCACGTCAGAGCAGAAACAGCGGCGTGCAGCCCGCTGGCTGCAGCAGGTCCCGGCTCGGAGCAACCCGGGATATAGAGCTGGCTGAGGAGCAAAAGTAGCAGCGAGCCCGAGCGGGAGAGAAGCGCCCTGCGGGGAGCAGGAGCACCCACCCGCCGGGTCTGCGGCCCCGAGCGTGCCTGGGCTGAGCGAGGAGAGGACACACGGCGTGAGGAGAGGACAGACGGCGTGAGCTCTTCTGTCTCTGCTGTCTTTGCTGTCTCTGCTCTCTCGCAGCGGAGACGTTTCCGAGTCGGAGGAGCGGAGCCGCGTTTCAGAGGGGTCGTCCTGGTTTGTCTGGCTCTTGGTTAACGCTTTTGCCACCCCAGGAATGCTGTCTCTCAACAGGAGTCTGGAAAAGACTTTTGCAATCACAAACATCTCGAGTTTCTTTTCCTGGGATAATGACAGCCTGGCCGCCTGGCAGAGCTTTGTGAACAGGAGCCGGTACGGAGCAGAGTCTCAGAGCATGACGGTGAAAGCCCTGCTCATTGCAGCGTACTCCTTCATCATCGCCTTCTCCCTCTTCGGCAACACCCTGGTCTGTCACGTTGTCATCAAGACCAAGCGCATGCACTCCGCCACCAGCTTGTTCATTGTGAACCTGGCTGTAGCTGATATCATGATCACCCTCCTCAACACACCTTTTACACTGGTAAGACTGGGGCCCTAAAGGCATCACAATTATTTTGGTGGCCTTTTCTTCTTTACACCGCTGTAGGCAGTGCATGGATGTTCTGCAGATACCCAGCCAGCCCAAATTGCAGTGATACAGAAAACTCCACACGTCTTTTTCTTCTCTATTTCCTCTTACCTAGCTGAAGACCTGAAATTACCCATTTGTTAGAAGTGGCCCTGATAGTACTTGAACAATAATGACCTCACAGTGATTACTTAACACTTTGTAATATCTGGTCTTTTTTTTTTTCTTCCTTTCTCTGAAGTATTTCCAAGGTAATACAATGAACCTCTTGAAAAAAAGATTAATGCTCACCTTTGTCTTACAAGCTGTGTTGAAAACATGTAGATTGCTTTAAAGTAAGATAAGGCTAATAGGTCAGCCCTATCCTGTGAGGAGGGCTTAAAAGTGAAAAACAAAAGTATTGAGTCAGTTATTGGGCTGCAGAAGGACACACTGAATAAAACAGAACAATCATTTTTGCTACTGCACTGGTGTATTGTCCTGGAGGATATTGCTGGGCCACTGAGCAGCACTATCCTGCCTCTTCAGGGTTCAAAAGCCAGAAAATGGTACAATTTATATAAAGAACCTACTATGTCAAAAATGTCTTTTATGTAGCACAAGGAATTCTGGGCCAGAAGTGTCTTAAATATCTGTAAGCATGAGGACATGTGTGGGGCTGCACAGCACTAATGGTGTCCTGCTTGTAGGCTCGTTTTGTGAACAGTACCTGGCTGTTCGGGAAGGGGATGTGCCATGTCAGTAGGTTTGCACAGTACTGCTCCCTGCACGTCTCTGCCTTGACCCTCACAGCCATTGCCGTGGACAGGCACCAGGTGAGAGCTCTCTGAACCAGACAGGTGGAAAGCTTGGGAAGGCATCATTCATTTTAGAAAGGATGAGCCCTTGTCCTTGCCTTCTCAGCTCCCAGATTAATGTCAGATGCATGAGGAGCTGACAAGTCAGAGGAGCAGTTCTTGCTGTCAGATGGAAAGAACAGTTTCAAGCCTGCAGCAAGGTGGGAGATGTCCTTTGCCTTGCAGTTTTTTCTAGCTGGGGAATGGGGGCTTTTCTATCATGAATAATTCAGTAGCCCTCAAATGTGAAGAAAGTACAAGGTCCTGATTGGGATATGTGTGGGGAGTTCTCCTCCAGGGTGGTTTGTCCAGCACCATGGATGTAGGGATGTCCCACTTAGCTTCTGCAGCTCTGTGTCCCTTTGCTCTGGGACATCTCACTCCTTGTTGCCCTGAATACTGGAGAGCTGACTGTAGCACACTGGTGTTTGTTATGAGCAGAACTATGGCTTAATGTTGATAATGGGCTCAAAACTGGGGACACTTGGGCATTATCAGTTTGGAGTCACCCAACAACCACAAAAAACTGTTGACATTTTCTGCTAGAATGCTTCTTGTTTCCAGGAAATGCACTGGCTGTCAGATGCATCCCCAGGGAGGTCTGGTTAAATCACAAACTTTCTTTGGGTCACCAATACTGAAGAGTCTGACACTATTTTCTCCTCTCTGTTTTTTTTTTGTTTGTATGTTTGTTTGTTTGTTTTTTTTCCTATGAAGTAAATTTAATCTGGAAATGAACAAGTGTGCAAGACTGTCCGGTACCCAGTTTTTCACACCTAGGCACAAATACAAAAATTTGAGGGTAGAACTGGGATTTCACTTTACCCATTTCTGTGGAGGAAAAATTCAGGCTTTTATGTACAACTTAGTCAGTGGGAGCTGGGTGGAGTCTGTGCTACTTGCACACTGAATTTCCACATTGATAATAGATAGAAGACTAGAAGAACATATGAAAAAAAATAATATTTTCTGATATGTCATAAGCCTTAATACTGGTTTATTTTTCGCAGGTTATAATGCACCCTCTGAAACCTCGCATATCTACTGCAAAAGCTGTTATCTACATCTCTGTAATCTGGATCATGGCAACTTGTTTCTCTCTACCACATGCTATCTACCAAAAACTCTTTACCTTTGAATACAGGTAAGGATGTACTTTGCTTTCCTCAGCTCTCCTTGGAGGCCAAACTTTCAGTGACCATACTTTGGCAACTTCTACTGAAAGGCCTGAGGTCAGCCAAATATGGATCTGTGTTATAATTTTTATCAGATTCCTTTTGCAACGTCTGATATCCTGTCCTTGTTTCTATTTTCACTATTTTATCTTTATTCTCTCATACTAATCACATGGAACAGGCTAGGAAGTTAGAGAATCTCCCCTGGACCCTCTATCTCTGTACACTGGCATTTTACATGTTGTACCGATCTGACCTGTTTGGGCAGACCAGAAATGGGGAAAACCTAAAACCTAACAGGTTTTAATCCATTGTTTAGCCCCAGGAAAGTGAAAATATCTGCCTCAGCTGCTTGTTCCATAGAATGATGTCATGAGTCTTCCTATTTGGAAAGTGCTTTAATGAGGGAAAGGTCTTTAATATGTGCAGAGGCTGTTTCTGTTTACCAAAGGACAGAGAATAGAAACCTGCTTCTGTGCAGCTGGAAACTTTGTAATTGATGAAATTCAGAAAATTATCGTAAGGTCATGAATGCCCATGACAAATTATCACCACATTGCTCACAGGCTGCTCCATGGCTCAAACACTTGGACAGCAGAGCTCTGCTTAACTGTGGCATGTGCATAAACAAAGGGTCTGCCTCCAGGCTTTATGTGGGACCCCACTCCCACCTACTCCCTTGTTTCTGATGTACTGCTCCCATGGTGCCTGGCCACATGTGCTCTCAACCCCTGCCTGGTATCTCCACTTGCAGTGAGGAGGTTACCCGGTGCCTGTGTCTGCCAGATTTCCCTGAGCCTGCTGACCTCTTTTGGAAGTACCTCGACTTAATGACCTTCATTTTGCTCTATGTCCTGCCTCTGCTGGTCATCTCTGCTGCCTACGTGACAGTGGCCAAGAAGCTCTGGCTGCGCAATGTCATTGGGGACGTCACCACTGAGCAGTACTTCGCCCTTCGCAAAAAGAATAAGAAGACCATAAAGATGCTGTTGCTTGTTGTCATCCTCTTTGCAGTCTGCTGGTTCCCCTTGAATTGCTACGTCGTCCTCCTCTCCAGCCAGACCATCGACACCAACAATGCCCTGTACTTTGCCTTTCACTGGTTTGCAATGAGCAGCACATGCTACAACCCCTTCATCTACTGCTGGCTCAATGACAGCTTCCGATCAGAACTGAAGGCTTTGCTCAACATATGCAGGAAACCCCCCGCGCCTACAGAGCAGAGGCTTCCCTCCAGAGTCCCATCCTACCAGCTGGCTTGGCCAGAAAACAGCAACTTCAAGAGGCTGCAGGCCTCCCGTGTCCTTCCATCGGCCTCCAACATCCAGTCAGGAAAAACAGACATCTCTGCAGTTGAGCCGATGGTAGCTGCGAGCTGAGTGGTGGGTCTGAGAAATACGTAAGCACTGCACATGCTTTTTGTAGAGCTAAAATGGTGGGAAGATGTGGAGCCTTGGCCTGTTTAGGGACTGTGCAACCACACGTGATAAAACCAAGAAGGAGATTCTGCGGGAGGTGTTATGTTTGGTGCAGGCTGATGAAAATGGTGTGGAGCCCCTAAGGGAAGAAGGCTAACTTTTCCCAGGAAGGAACTCTTTTTTTCTTTGTCAAGTTGATTTTGGATCAGCTTGCAGGATGAGATTCTTTGCATGTGTGTCACTGTTGCCTGCATAACCAAGCCTTTCTACCACTGTGGCTGTGTGTGCATTTTCCTGGTTGCTGGTACTTAAACGCTAAAGTAACAGTGTAATCACATCAGGCCTCCCTCTCCCCTTCTAAGTTTCTCCATAGCAACATGGAAATAGTGGAGATGTAGACCTTTAGTTTGCTGACTTGGATCCACTGCATCCCTTGTAGGAAGGCATCCCTTCTGAGCTGCGGTCCAGAAAGTCAAGATCTGTTCAGAATGAATGAGCAGATGTATTTCACAAATACCTTTTTGTTTTGTTTTATTTTGTTCCTTTAGAGAAGTGGAGGGTGAGATGGACATTGATAAAAAGAGGAGTTTTTTACATCACAGGCTCTTTTTCTTTCTAAGCTAGAGTAGAGAAATGAATGCCTATTCTTTGTGTAAGTAGGTAGTGAACACCAACCTGTTAGCTCAGCATCTGTTGCCAGTGCTAAATCACACAGAATAAAGCCCTGAATATTCAGAAAGCTTTTCTTGAAATAGGGAATGCAACCCCAAAAAGCTACTTCAGAGAATGTTGGACATACCATCCACAGCTTGAGAATGGGTAATTAGACATACTCTGAGTTTGGACTAGGACTTTTTGATCAGAGCATCTTTGTGTTATTATCAAGCAGCAGCTAAAGGATCCCCCAGTTTGACTTTTTAATTTGCCTTGGAATGTTGCTCTCTTATCCTGTAAAGCACCTGGGTATTTCTCAGATCAGACATTAGGGATATTTCATCCCAACTAAGATGCTAACTTTCTGGAATCAATTCATAAATGAACTGCTTTTGAGAGAACAGATGATATGTCTGATAGCAAGTAATAAAAGTAGAACATTTGACACAGTCCCCCATAACATC
>NW_008596826.1:0-24806 GCF_000691845.1 Merops nubicus | reverse complement strand
GGCCGGGGCCAGGCCCGGGCCCGGTCCGTCGGTGTGTGCGCGGTCGCGGGTGCCAGCTCTCCTCTGCCCTTCTGCAGGCTGACTCGGTACGTCGTGCTGCTGTGCCTCACCAAGTTCCTCAAAGCCGTGGGGCTCTTTGAATCCTACGATCTGCTGAAGGCGGTCCACCTCGTGCAGTTCATCTTCATAGTGCAGCTGGGGTGAGTGTGCGGGGGCTGGAGCCTTGTCCACCACTTTTTCGGCATGCTGTGCCAGAGTCCAGCCTGTGCCCTGCCTTGTGGGACTCCAGATGAACCAGGAGGAGAAGGCATAGCAGTAGGTCCAGGGAATGCTCTGTTCACAGCAGTGTTTATCCTTCATAAGTCTGCTCACTGTCAGTGCAGAGTCATAGAATACCTCAAGTTAGAAGGACTGAAAAGGGTTATCGAGTCCAACTCACTGCTTCTTACAGGACTAACGAAAATTAAGCCATCATCCAGACACTCCTTGAACTTAGTCAGGCTTGGTGCTGTGAACACTTAGCTGGGGAGTCTGTGCTAGGGACTGATCACACTCTTAGTCAAGAACCTTTTTTTAATACCTAACCTGAAGTTCCCCTGATGCACCTTCATTCCATCTCCTCATGTCCTATCGCTGGTCACCAGAGAGAGAGGATCGGCATCTCCCCCTCTGCTGCTTCCCTTGAGGCAGCTGTAGCCTGTGGTGAGGTCACCCTTCAGCTTTCTCTTCTCCAAGACTAAGCAAACTAGGCGACCTCAGCCACTCATTCTAAGTCTTGCTCTCAAGGTCCTTCACCGTCTTGGTTGCCCTCCTCTGGACACACCCCTAACATTTTGACATTCCTATATGGAGGTACCTAGCACTGTACGTAGTACTTGAGGTGGGGCTGCACCAGTGCAGTGTAGAGTGGGACAGTCATTTCCCTTTACCAGCTGCATATGCTGTGCTTGATACTCCCTAGGACACGGTTGTCCCTTTTGACTGCCAGGGCACACTGTTGAACCCTCAGATCTCTTTCTGCAAGGATGCTCTCCAGCATCTTGTCTCCCAGTTTGTGTATATATAACCAGGATAACCCCATCCCAGGTAAAGAATATGGCACTTCATCTTGTTAAATTTCATACTGTTGGTGATTGCCCAGCTCTCTAGACTTTACAGATCTCTCTGCAAGGCCCTCTGCCCTTGAGAAATTTCAGTGGGTTTGCTACTTGGAAACTGATAGTACTGTGACAGTGCTGATCACAGGAAACTCAAGCATGTCCAGGTTTTCTTAAAGGTGTAGAAGGCAAGATTTCCTCCTTGTAATTTTTATTTCCGTAGTTCTTGTGTGCTTCAGCTGCTTTTTTCTCCTGCTTGAGAACATGTAGAAACAGAGCAAATACAGGGATACGGCCTTTGCAGAGACAATCCTGCTTCATTTTTACCTGATCTGATGGGGAAGAGCAGTCCTATAATAAACTTGGCAGAGTTGGAACATGTGGAACCTTATTTTTCCCTTTATTTCAAATTGGCTTACATATCTGGGCTTCTAACTTCCATGTCACCAAGCACTGTAGTGTTTTTCCCCATCACTTACTCTTGAGCCCCATTGAGGAAGTTATGTACTGTTTCTTACCATTTCTATCAGGACTCTACGTTTGGCATTCCATATATGAATAAACCTTTGGGTGTACATATCCTGCTAATAGAAAACCAGTGCTATTTATTCTCAAAACTTTTGAGATCAGTTACTGACTTCTGTAAATCGCATGTAGATATCTTATTAGCCATTCTCTGAACAGCTTGCATTTGAAACTTATGAGAACTGAAGTTTGCTTGTTGATCACCTTTGTACTGTTATCTTCTGCTGACCACTTGCCCAGCTAAGAAGGATACTGTCATCACCAGGCAGACCAGCAGCCAGAGTCCTCCCTTCACTCTTAAGTCATGCACCAGTCATCCAAGGTGCCCCACCACTGGAGGGAGGAATAAGTCAATACATTCACTCACAGCATAGGGTGAGCAGAAGGAAGAGAGCTGACTTTGGAACCATGCCATGTAGATGGAAGGACCCAGGTGATCAGTCCAACCCCGATCATATAGTAACTGCCAGGAGAGAGACTCATTGTCTTGCCCAGCCATCCTGGGATCTCCACTTGCTGTGAAGAGTCAGGGAGCCCTTCCAATAGCCAGAACAGCACATGCACTTTGTGGGCAGGCCACCGAAACCCAATGCAAGTAGAGTCAGTTCTTATAGAGGTGGCTTCTTGCCCCACCTCCAAATTAATGTGGAAGGTAGGGGCACCTGGTGGTGATTTCCTAATCATTTCCCACCCAAGGCTGTCCAGAGCCAGGGTGAAAACCAATCAGGAGGGTCTTCATTGCCTGGTTATAGACATAAGCCATATGCCAAGTCTCATTCAGGGGTGGGGGTTTAACCCCAGCACTTTGTATCTGGTACATGTCATGCAGTGGGGAAGATAAAGTCCATGAATCATCAGTGTGGCCTTCTAATAAAAAAAGTAGAGGGAGTAATTTTGTCAGCTGAGCCTTATATGAGAGGTACAGTTATTTAGAGCTGGTTTGAACTGAAAGCTGACTGCTAATACACTAATAAAGAAAAACTTTCTTTTAACAGGTCTGCATTTTTTATGGTTTTGTTTCAAAAACCATTTTCTTCTGGAAAAGCAGTAACCAAGCGTCAGGTGAGTTGACATATGTAACAATGATTCACATCTTTGTAGATATTCTTGCCAACGTGGCTCTTGCAAAAATGAAAGCAGAACAGATGTTACGCCACTTGGAAAATGTGGTTGCAGTACCCAGAAGTGTGTAACTCACATTGTGTCTACTGTGCTGTAGAAAATAGTCAACGGTCTTAGTTTCTATCAGCTCCTCTTGAGTGTATCCTAAAAAGATTGGTCCTTGGCTTCATACAAGCGTATGTTTTGAGGAATGGATTTTCAGAAGGAGCTTAGTTTTGAAGGCAGTTTCTGGACTGCCAGAGTGTTGAAGTGCTCCAGTCATGTCCTCTGTGCCAAATGAGTGCTTTTGAGGGGCTAGTCTGTGCACCTGTGTTGAGTTTCCAGAATCTTGAGGTGTCACAGTAGTGCCAGGTTGGAACATACTAGTTTGTAAGAAGTAAGTTTTCTTCACCTACTCCATATTCATCTTGATTTTATGTAATTTTGTGTGGAAAAATTTGTTCATGCACAATGTCATATGTGCTAAGTAGAGAGAATCTGAAGGACAGCCTTCAAAGCGTTCCACATGTCAGCTGCTTTCATGATGAGACACATATGGCAGAATCTTAATGTGTGAACAGGAATAAACTGCATCTCTGATTTGTGTCCAGAAAAATCTGTCCATTTATGGGTTTGTTGTTAAAAATTTTTTCATTCTGGATTTTGAAGATGTGATCTCTGTCATAGTCACTTTGTCTTGTTTACTAATTTCCAAAATTAATTAATTTTCTTCAAAAACTTGCATTTACTGTTAATAATGTATAGAATAGCTGAATTATAGCCTGCTTCCTGAAGAAAGAATTTAACCCATGCATAAATTCTCATAGACTTCAAGTCTTAGTCTGTTTATATGGAATGCTTTATCTAGCTCTTTGTATGTTCATCAGATATATAGAGTAGACTACAAAATAAACAGTATCTTTGACAAGTAAATGGACTTGAATTCTTTTCAGCTTTTTTTCTGGCTTTATTTGTTCAAGAGATCTCAGGCTATAGAAACTAGTAATGTGGTAGAGAATAAATAAGTCATTCTCATTCATGATATATCCAAACGAGTCTTCACTGCCTGCCTGAATTAAGAGGATAGTAATATTCTAGCAGAACTTGCAGAGCATAAGCTTTCCCCTCTTTTTACTGTTATTGTGCTAAAAGAATGCTAATTACGGGATGTTTATTTTGAAAACTGTGGAGAAAATGATAATGAAATACCTTTCTTTTGTAGTGGATCAAAATTTTTAAGCATGCTGTTGTGGGATGTATCATTTCACTTTTGTGGTTTTTTGGCCTTACTCTTTGTGGACCACTGAGGTAAATACATATTTACTTTAAAGATTGTTTTACCTGTTTAAACTGATGTTTGTGATCTTCCCCTATGTTGCTCCTTTGTGGTTTTGTGTCCATTAGCCCATGGTGTCAGCCTCTTGGTTTATTTTTTTTTAAATTTTACATGAATCTTTATGCTTTTTCCTGTGAACTGTGTTGTACTTGAAGAAAGGCACATAATGGTTTTCTGTAGAACTTGTAATTTTCTTCACTCATTCTTTGACAGGATGCCAGTGAAATTCTTCATAGTGTTGATGTGAGTGATGCCACAAGAGAACTCACTGTTGTACAGATTCTGGTTTTCATTGTTTCCCTAATGCCCCTAGTGGAACCCAAATTGTTCACTTAACTGTTGGAAGACCATGACCTGACACGTAGTGATAGTGGCTTGTATTTCTGTGACAGTACTGGTGTAACTTCCGAAAATGAAGATTGATCTATCAGAAAGCATCTTTATAGCGAGAGGAAAGTAAAGCCTTAAATGATACATTTCATGAAGCTGAAGTTTTATCCTCTGCACAAGAGAAGGCATACTTGAGAATAATAGCATTTCTTATCACTGTAGAGGTTTTCTGGGTGCTGGCAACGTTCCCAAATTTAACCAGTAACATAGAATCATAGAATCATTAAGGTTGGAAAAGACCTCTAAGATCAACTTGTCCAGCTGTCTACCCAATACTCCCATGACCACTAAACCATGTCCCAAAGTATCACTTCTACATGTTTTTTTAACATCTTCAGGGATGGTGACACCACCACCTCCCTGGGCAGCCTCTTCCAATGCCTCACCACTTTCAGTAAAGGAGTTCTTCCTAATATCCAGTCAAAACCTTCCCTGGCATAACTTGAGTCCATTTCCTCTCGTCCTCTCACTGGTTACTTGGGAGAAGGGACCAACACCCACCTCACTGCTGTCTCCATTCACAGAGTTGCAGAGAGCAATCAGGTCTCCCCTCAGCCTTTTCTTTTCCAGACTAAACAATCCCAGTTCCCTCTGCTGCTCCTTATCAGACATGTTCCCCAGTCCACTCACCAGCCTCACTGGTCTTCTCTGGACCTGCTCCAGCATCTCCCTATCTGTCATATACTGTGCTGCCCAAAATCGAACACAGCACTCAAGCTGTGGCCTCATACTTGGGCCTAGCAGGTTGTATTGATATGTGGAGAATGGCAGAAGCATTTGATAAACTCAACACTGATGATTACTTGCATATTCTGCTCTGGAAAGCTCTCAATATAACTTGTTAGTTAGCCTCTACTAACTGAAGGAGGTACTGTGAGGAGATAGTGTGCAGGTTAGATCTTCTGATTTTCTACAAGTAAGAGGTTATGAGGTTGGCCCAAACTACTAGACCATCAACACTTCAATAAACAGGATGTAATTCAACAGAAGAGAACCTCTTTTTTCCAGGAGTCAGAACCTTTGGTTTAGAGAAGGTATTGTAGTAAGAATAATAATTTGATCTTAAGCAAGTTAGTATATCGTATTACAAGAAGTGAGTACAATTTAAAGTAATCTAGAGATGAGTAATTTTAATCTGTTCCTTGAGTTAGGAACAGATTTTATGTTATGTCTAGCTGTCCTCAGCTAGATCTATTAATGTTGAAGGCAAATAGATTTGCATTTGTCTTTTAGAATTGTTTAAATTTGCTCTTGAAATCACAGGATAAATCTTTGATGGCTGTGCTATTGAATTTTAGCTGAAATAGCTTGTGAGGTTAACTCGTAAGTGAACAGAGGTGTTAAATTCCTTGTAAGTGAACAGAAGTATTTATTTCTCTTTTCTTATAGGACATTGTTGCTGTTTGAGCACAGTGATGTCGTTGTTCTATCACTCCTTAGTGTCTTGTTCACAAGCTCAGGTGGAGGACCAGCAAAGGTATTTAAACATTTGTTTTATCAAATGTGAAAGATACTGTGTGCTATAAATTCAAGTACTTCTTTACCTGGAACAAACAGTGTTTCAGACCTATGTTCATGTCAACTGCTTTTTTTAGCTTAATTAGTGGTGAAATAATAAGGTACACTGCTTGAACTAATAAGTGCAGTATTTAGACAGAAACAGTGGGTGGAGCTGTTGCAGATCCATGGCAGATAGCTAGAAGTTTTTCTGTCTGTAGGCAGAAAAGAACCTTGAGAATGATTTTTGCCCTTCAGCATCTTTTGTAATGGGATTCTTGGTTCCAAGTGACAAAAGGGCACCTGTGCATGTAGTGTTCCTGGCCTTTAGGCACTGAAGTCCAGTGATGCAGTCTCCAGTTCCTTGCCGAGCCTCTGCAGTGTCTGTAGCTTTTCATATGCTTGGGTTTTTTCTGCCCAAAAAAATCTCAAATACTTGAATGTCTGCATGAGCCTATATGTGCTGAATACTTGGGTCCAGCCTTGCACTTTATCAGCGCTCTGTACTTGAGCCTTCCTTTGTCTTGAGTCAAGTTACAGACAGTTTTGCAAGATGCTGTCTAACTGCCTCATCAGCCCTAAAGGAATGACCTTATCCCAGAACCTAGCAGTCTTGACCACTTTGACTCAAAAAGAATGATAGTTGGAGGAAGACAGCTCATCTTGTCATTAACCCAAGGCTAGAGTACTTGCTGTGTAAGAGAAAGTCTGGCTTTGGTGCAACCTTGGGCTGGAAGTTTTGAAATCTCTGTTTCATAACTGCTGCTGGAGTCCCTTAATCACTTTTAGGCTGGCCTTAGGGTGACTAGCACACTCTAAGCCTTCCACCGTCCATGTGAGTTGCTTAGGCCACCAAGCATGAAGTTCTTCATCTGGAAGACACTTTTTTTTTTTTTTTCCCAACCAACTACCCAAAGCATAGGTATAGGGCTTCAAAGACTTTTTGTCAATACGTATCTTAGTGGGCTGTGCTTGGCAGTTAAGCCTTGTATCTGAGACAGCAGAAACAAGGGAGCAATAAACCTGTCCTCCAAGTGTTTCAGCTTTATGAAGTAAACTGTGGCAAAGAGAAGCCAGCTGACTTTCCAAAACAAGTATGTGATAGCTGTATTTGGCTTCAGAAGATGAATTGTAATAGTATTTTTTAGCTGTAAAGCTCAGTGTGTTGCCAAGATGATGAATACCAAAACTGCACTGTCTTAAGTCAGGGTGGTGGAAGCTCTGGGATCTCATAGCAGCCGCTGTCCCTTCCCCACAGAAGCACTGCAGAGCTCTGCTTTCTCAGAGCCTTTGCATAGTGCTCTAGCTTTTACCTCTCCCAAGACAAAATTCTGCAGTTTGTCCAGTGGGTCTTTTTTATAGCTCCCTGATGCTACAGAATATGAAATCATCAGGGCTAAGTAGCCATGCATTCTAGCAGACAAAATCACACCACAAAGAAGGAGGCAGTCACACTTGAAGTTCATAAGACAGGCTTCTGGCTTGTTACCATGGTAATTTGCCCCAAGCTAACTGGTGAATCTGAAAACCAGAAAAAGTAACAAAATTACATCATCAAGGTCACTTTAAAAAAAAAAAAAAAAAAGTTTGTGGGTTTTTTTGTTCCTCATGTTTTTCTTACTGAGCTAAAAGATACTTGCATTGATCAAGGGGCAGGGCGGAAGGGGACTGACTTCCTGTATTTTTTTTTTATATTGGTCCATTACAGCACATTATAAAAACATTTGTGTTTTTTTACTTTTTTTTTTTCTTTTACAGACAAGGGGTGCTGCTTTTTTCATCATTGCTGTGATCTGCTTACTGCTTTTTGATAACGATGACCTCATGGCTAAAATAGCAGAACATCGTATCCTTTCTTGCTACATGTAAGAGCAAGTGCCTGTGACTGCTGGAGCAGAGAGAATACAAATTCAGTGCACAGGAAAGAATACACTTGTATTCTTAGAAATCTTGCCTTTTGAGAATCTTAAAGCATAAAATATTACTTTAACATGTAAATACTGGTATTTAAAGCCAAATGAATGGCATTGTTTACTTTGGTAACTTGGAATACAGCTATAGATTGTAAGTTGTCGTTAGAGGCTCCCTGCCAATTTGCACATATCAGACCACTCAGGATTGCTAGGTGTTTTTTTGATCAGTTCTCCTGGTTTTTTTAGAAATTCTATACCTAATGGCTGTAGCCTAAGTGTATGCAGTAAATGGTTGACAGCCTGGCTGGCAGTCTTTTCTGTGTATCTGGAGGATTCATGGAATCATAGAATGGTTTGGGTTGGAAGGGACCTTTAAAGGTCATTTAGGCCACCTTTCTTGCAGTGAGCAGGGACACCTTCAACCACATCACATTGTTCAGAGCCCTGTCAGACCTGACCTGCAGTGTTTCCAGGGGTGGGGCTTCTACCAGCATTCTGGGCAGCCACCCTCACTGTAAAAAAATCTCTTCCTTCTATCTAGTCGGATACAGCCTTTTTTAGTTTAAAACCCCTCGTCTTATCACTATAGCACTTAGCAGATACCCTGTCCCCATCTTTCTTATAGGCCCCCTTTAAGTACTGAAGGGCCACAATAAGGTCTCAGCAGAGCTTTCTCCAGGCTGAACAACCCCAACTATCTCAGTCTTCCTTTGCAGGTGAGGTGTTCCAGCCCTCTGATCATTTTTATGGCCCTCCTCTGGACCTGCTCCAAGAGGTTCATGTCTTTCTTGTACTGAGGACTCTAGAGCTGGACACAGTGCTCCAGGTGGGGTCTCACAAGAGTGGATTAGAGGGGCAGAATCACCTCCCTCAACCGGCTGGTCACGCTTCTTTTGATAGAGCCCAGGATACAGCTGGCTTTCTGGTCTGCAAGCACACGTTGCTGGCTTGTGTCCACCTTTTCATCCACCAGTACCCCTTCTGTGCAGGGCTGCTCTCAGTCGCTCCATCCCTCAGCCTGTACTGATACCAAGGACTGCCCTGACCCAGGTGCCAACCTGTGCATTTGGCCTTGTTGAACCTCATGAGCTTCACATGGGCCCACTTCTCAAATTTGTCCAGATCCCTCTGGATGGCATGTCATCCCTCAGGCATGTGAACTGCACCACTCAGTTTGGTATCCTCTGCAAACGTATTGAGGGTGCACTAAATCCAGCAGTGTCACTGATGAAAATACAGTACTAGTCCCAATATGAACCCCAGAGAGACACCATTTTTCACCAGTCTCCATCTGGACATTGAGCTGTTGACCACTAATCTCTGGATGCAGCCATCCACCAGATAGTTCATCCATCAAATCCATCTCTCTCAAATTTAGGGAGGAGGATGCTGTGGGGGACCATGTCAAAGGTCATACAGAAGTCCAGATCATAGCTGTTTCTTTGTCCACTGAAGTAGTCTGTCTATCATAGAAGGCCACTAGGTTGCTCTGACAAGACTTGCCCATGGTGAAGCCATGCTGGCTGGCTGCAATCACCTCCCTGTCCTCCCTGTGCCTTAGCATGGCTTCTGTGAAGATCTGTTCCATGATCTTCCCAGGCACAGAGGTGAAGCTGACAGGTCGATAGTTCCCAGGGTCCTGTTTTCTACCCTTTTTAAAAATGGGTAAAATATTTCCTTTTTTCCAGTCACCAGGGACTTCACCTGACTGCCAGGACTTTTCAAATATTGCAGTGAGGGACTTAAAGATTGTTTCATGCTTTTGCAAATGTAATCTCAGTTGAACTGCTAGGCTGAAAAGCAATGTGAAGTGGCTTGCAGTAGCTCCAACAAAAATGGACTTGAAGCTGCAGATGGATGCTGGCTAACCTGTTTCAAAGCTACTGAGTGAACTGGAAGTTTTCAACAAGGCATCTCACCATAGTGAATTGTACTGGCAAGAAGTGGTACATCTAAGGATTGGCAGTAAAAACAACAAGATGAACGTCAACATTCTCAAAGAAGGATGAAAACACAGAATTACAGATGCATGTGGTATATTCAGGAATAGTATTAATCCAATGATTTTTCAGTGAGGAAATTCATTGTTAAAGTGCCCTTTACTAGTTTTTCCAAGAGCTATCATTAGTTTAGTATTTGCTGCATTGTGCTTGTCAATTACGCTTTGTTTTCTGAATTTTAAATATTTAGAAGATGGAAAGATACAGATCGTATTTTAGACCCATCAATGTTTTAGTGCTTTTAGTGAAAATCAATCTAATTTTTAATGTTGTTGAGGGTATTTTTTTTAAGTCTGGTTGCCAAAATTAACATAAATCATGTGTTGCAACTGCTGTGTAGTATTCAACAGTGGCTGTGTTCTCATGGTTAAAATACTCTTTTGTCTGTGGAAATATTTTCATCTTTCCTAAATTTTAAGGATCTGACAAACAGTAAAGCTCAGTTTGTTTACTTCTCTGTTCTGTGGTCTTCTAGTACTTCTACTTCATCTTTGGTTTAAAAAAAAAATAATTTAAAAATCATCAAATGACGCTTCCTTAACTTCTTTTTTATTTAGCTGAGGGGCATCATGACAGTGCTCTTACACATGTTCTGTATACAATCATTGCTTTCCTGGGTGTTGCAGATCACAAGGTAAATAACTCGTATTTTACTAGGTTAATATTTAAGTTTTCTGGGTAAGAATTTCTCCAGCTCCGACACAGTCCAAGCCTAAATGAAATCCAAAAAGTTCAACATGCCCACCTCATATGGGGATTGAACTCCTGCTGTAATTTTTACATCCTGATTGAGCAGCTTCAGCCACAGCAAGCCAGATCATACAGTGTTCAACCTGTATAGCTGATTAGGACTTTCCTGTAATGCACAACCTAAAAAGTCTCATTAAAATTATCATTAAGTATTTTGTCGTCAGTGTTCTGGATGTTCATAATGCATTGCATACAGGCTGCTTTTTGCCCACTTTTGGCATTTGTCTTTTGCTGCTGCTTATTTATCTGTCCCCCAGTCTTACCTTTTCATGAGATACTTGGGTCTGAAGACAAATTCTGATACTTTTCAGTAGTATAGTGCCATTATAATTGATTGCATGAGTATCCATGAGCATCAAAATCTTAAGGCATGGGATTGACCTGACTGGCTGATTGTTCTGTCAGTTCAGTCGTGTTGCTAAAGTGGCTCCATTGAGGATCAAAACAGGAAAAAAGAATATATAAGGGGGCAGCTGACGAAATATTAGTATAAAAATAAACTAAATGTTAGACTGGTTAACTATGCACAAAGCAAGTGTGATCTAAAGTAGGTGAGATGCCGTGTGCGTATCTTGTTGTTCATTTATAGAACAATTCTGAAAGAAAGTATTCCTGTGAAGAAAAATGGTATGGTGTTATGTCAATGTTTAGCCTGTACCCAGGGCTAAACTACAGCAGTTGGTGTATTGCCCAATAACCCCTCCCCAGCAGAGAAGGGGGATCAGGAAGAGGAGAGGAGACCCATGGGTTGAAATGAGAACAGGGTTATTGAAACATTAATATCAATGCAAATAGAGAATGTATGATGTTATGCTCAGTCTAGTGAATCTATCAGCAGTGACCATAACTGGGGGAGCATCCTCAGGAGCAGAATGGTAAGTGAGCCAGTCCAGAGATGGGAATAAGAAGGAAGAGGCGGGATCAGAAGGAGCCCAAGCAAGATCCCCTCACCTCTGCTAGCAGACTTCTCTCTTTATACTGAGCATGATGGTTGGTGGTGTGGGATGCCCGTGTGAGCCAGCTCAGGTCAGCTGCCCTGGCTGAATCCAAACTGCTGATGGCCTGCAGACCATGGCTGGCCTGCGGTTCTGTCCCTGCAAAGCCAGCATAGGTGTGATTAAGAGTAAGTGAATGGTAAGGTCTCATGAGTGAATGAAAGGCTTAAAGGCCAAGGTGGCAGGACACTTTGTGGTGTACTTATGCTTTCAGAACTTCTTAATAACAGAGGATGGGAAACCAAGTTTTGTGTGATTTTTCTTTTCGCTCATACCCTGTTTGCTAGTTATGCACTGCTTTTGTATGCCAGTTAGCAGTATTGAGAGTTTTAAATCCTCAAGTCTTACTAGGCTGTTGTGAATAGAGTGAAAAGTATTACCCTGTATGCAGCATTGCTGTTGTTAACTACAGTAACAATTTCAGGAAATATCCTGTGTGGCTTTTGTTGGTAAATTAAGGAAAGTATATTAATCTTTTTTTGCATTTAAATGTCACTTAGTTGGGAGTGAGTATTTGACTCTTAAGAAATGCTAACAGTATCTCTCTGTGTTTCCAGGGAGGAGTACTGCTTCTGGTACTGGCATTGTGCTGTAAGGTTGGTTTTCACATGGCTTCCCGAAAACTATCTGTAGATGTAGGTGGAGCCAAGCGTCTTCAAGCTCTGTCTCATCTTGTTTCTGTATTTCTGTTGTGCCCATGGGTCATTGTCCTCTCTCTGACAACAGAGGTAAGATATCAAGTACAAAAATAATTCTTTGTAATGCTTCTGTTTGTGAAGTACAGTTTAAACTTTTCTTCAGAATATCTTTAAAATTGCCAAAGGTGCCATCTTAATTTTTTGGAGTAAGCTCTGTGTGAATTTTTTCTTCTCTATTTTGATGCACAGATACCTTAATTTCCTCTTTTGTGCAATAAGTTTCATCTTTCTTGTTCAGCTATGATATCCTAGATTCATATACTAATGTTGCACAAGTATTAATGACTATATAAATACAGGGCTTTTTATTCCTGAGGAGTAGGTTATTGTAATTTAAAGACACACTCATTATGCCTGCATGCTTAGGGGGAGAAGACTATTGCAAATGACATTGATTTTAGGCGTGTGAAAGTATTTGAAATAAGGTGCTGTAGTGCATATTAGCTGTATGTGTCCTTCTGTAGCTGGAGTGTTGGCTTTATATGATAAATTGAAAGTGTAGAAGTATTTGTGTTTGAATAGGTTGCTGATGTCATGTTTGACGGAAGTGAACTAAATTTAATGCTGTGGATATAGTTACACCCAACGGTGAACAGCCGTGCTTAAAACCTGTTTTTTCTTGCAGAGTAAAGTAGAGTCTTGGTCTGCTCTCATCATGCCTTTTGTAACTGTCATCTTTTTTGTTGTGATCCTGGATTTCTACGTGGAGTCCATATGCTCTGTCAAGATGGAAGCTTCCACGTGCGCTCGATATGGATCCTTTCTTATTTTCATTAGTGCACTGCTTTTCGGCAACTTTTGGACACATCCAATAACAGATCAGCTTCGAGCTATGAACAAGCCACCACATCATGAAAGCACAGAGCACGTTCTCTCTGGAGGGGTGGTAGTGAGTGCTGTCTTCTTCATTTTATGTACGTATGCTTATTTATCTTTCAGTAAATCTATTATCTGTGTGATGGGGAAGCCAGTCAGAAGATGGACATGTGTAGGATTCTTTTGGTTGGGCTTTTCTGGATTCTTTTGAATAAGAAGGGCCTGGAGCTTTGTGCTCCTATTGTCTTCTACAAAAGTAAGGATGTAATAAATCTGTTCTCTTGTAGAAGTTAGGATCTAGTTAGACATGTCCCCACTTATGGCGGGGGGGTTGGACTGTATGACCTTTGGAGGTCCCTTCCAGCCCAGGCGTTCTATGATTCTATGGTCTAATCTTACATAGCAATGAAATCTAACGATAAACTTAAAGATGAAGCTGACAATCACCGTGCTGCCTGCAAATTAAATGCAATTTAATTTGACTGATGATAAAACACGTTATAAAATAGCTGTGAAGCTTAAAAAACACAACAAAAACTTGAATACTTTCCTTGCAGCTGCCAATATCCTGTCCTCCCCCTCCAGGAAAGGGCAGAAGGGTACCCTTATTGGCTATTCCCCTGAAGGCACTCCTCTCTATAACTTCATGGGTGATGCATTGCAGCAGAGCTCTCAGTCCTTGCCTCGCTTTATTAAGGAGTCACTGAAACAAATCCTTGAGGAGTATGATTCTAGGCAGATCTTCTATTTCTTGTGCCTGAATCTGGTAAGTGCATGGTTTTTTTTCTGAAACCCAGGAACCAGTAGTATATAAACAGTAAGGGTAGGAAGAGTTGTTCTTTAAAAGGTTCCCATGATTGCCTGGTTTTAATGTGACCCTTAGAAAAGTAGTTTCATTAGGTGGAATGTTAGAATGGGAGATTTTTGTGCTAATCTTATAGTAAGTAGCAGTTTGATTTGTCGTCACAGTGTGGTGCTGGTTGCATCTGCAACAGTTAACACCAGTAAGTAAATACTTGCATGATGGTACCTGTAAGGTTGAGGTATCTTAACATTACAGCAGCTAAGCTGAAACTAGCAAGGCCTTCAAGGATGGGGACAACAAAATAGTGAGATTGGTTAGTGTCATTTTGGAGTAGATGAGTTAATGGTAAATTGCACAGGGAAAATGTAAAAATGTTTGTCTCTGTACCCTTCTCAGAACTAATTCCTGATATATAAACAGCCGCCTAGGTGGGGGGGGGGGGGAAGTTTTTACAGAACAGATGTATAGACAGCATTGCTTTTACACTTATAATAGATCGCATCAGGGTTGTTGCATTGTTTAATGACAAAATGCTTAAAGTTTTGTATGCACAACCTTAGTTTAAAATTCTAAATGAAAACTTAAATTTACTCCTTTAGAGGATTGTTTTCTTAGGTCTAACACATTCAGGAAAGTAGGTTCAAAAATGTGTCTTCATGAACTTGGAATGTATCCCTTTTATTTCACTGGAGGAGAAAGAAAATGATCTAGAAATACTTCGAACAGTACCTCTGAAAACTATCAAGCATCCTATGAAAGTAGTTTCCTGCTAGCTCCCAAGACATCAAGTTACAAGTTAATATTTGATGAAAAATTCAGACTCTTTCATTTTAGGCTTTCACTTTTGTGGAGCTTTTTTATGGTGTATGGACCAATAGCCTTGGCCTTATTTCTGATGGATTTCACATGCTTTTTGATTGTTCTGCATTAGTGATGGGGCTTTTTGCAGCTCTGATGACAAGATGGAAAGCAACTCGCATATTTTCCTATGGGTATGTATATTAGGGTCTTTAAGGACTATCTGAAAATCATTCTACTTGCTCTCAAAATGCCTTGCTATAAAGATCTGTTTGGGATGTTTTAATGGTGTGTGCTTCTGAGGGGTTTTTGCTATGTCTTTTCTGTTCCATTGGTGGTCCCCTCCTAAAAAATGTGTCCAAAATATAATTTTCATCTATATCTACATATCAAACTATATTGCTGAATATTATTTAGAAATTGCCTCACTGTATGTATGTATGTAGGTATGTATGTCAAAAATATATATTGAAAGTCAGTGTTTATGTGAAGATTTAAATTCTTCTGACATAATCAGAATTTGTATGGTTACATTGCATAGCAATTTAGCAGTTTGAAGTCCTGAATCTGCAGTATATATTAAAAAATATTTAAATTATTATAGCTTTATAATGTTAGTGTTTGGACAGTTGCAAACTAGCTACCTCTAGGTAGGAAACTAACCCAGAAATTAAGGCATGATTTTGTGGCATTAAGGAATAAAATCAAAGCAATCTTAATGCTCTATTAAATGTATTAGAACTTTATTTATTATAACTTTGAAACTTATTCTGAGTACCTAGTCTTCACTCTCAAAAGTACATATATATTTCTTTCAGATATGGACGGGTAGAAATTCTCTCTGGATTTATTAATGGCCTCTTTCTGATGGTAATTGCTTTCTTTGTCTTCATGGAATCAGTGGCCAGACTGGTGGATCCTCCGGACATAGACACAAATATGCTAACTGTAAGTTTTGTCATTCTCTTTTAGTGTTTTTGGCAGTTAATGGTTCATTTATGTTTGTCTTCATTGAGAAAAAAAAAAAAAAATTCAGGAAACTAAATTTGCATAGTCAAAAGATATAAACTGTGCCTTGTTTAACATATTCTAATTTTAAAATCCATGCTACATCTAGTTTTAAAATATAAAAGTATATAGGCATGAGTATGATTTAATTAAAACAGTTACATTGATTTTTTTTTTCCAAGTTGTTGCAGTTCTAGTCTTTTTAGGTGGTGGTCTTTCTACAGTAAAAGATACTAAGGAAGTAGTCTTTTCAAGACTAAATTTGTTTCTGTTATTATGTAAACCAGTGTCAATTATTACAGAAAACATTTTGTATTAGGCTCTGAGAAACCTCAAAAATCAGTCAGAATTTGTAACGTTACACTGAGTGTGTTAACTATAGCATAAAGACTCATGCAGCTGTACATGGCTAATCTTACCTACACCTCCATCTCTCTACCTTCCACAGCCTCTTTGAGGGCTCCTCACTTACATATTCAAGCTTTCATCCCTTTCTTTTAAATGCAATAGTTCTTTTTTTCAAACTAAATCGTTTATTATGTAATTCTGCAATTCCATTTTTTTCCAGCTTCACTTGTCTTCTCTCTACACGCATGCAGAGAGAACAGGAGAGCCCGTGCTCTCCTGTTCTCTTCAGTAACAAAGAGAAATATTTCTATGTAGGCACCATTACAGACGTGCAGTGCTGCAATCAAGGCCTGATTTTTTTTTTCCCTGTTTTAATCTTCAGTATTTTCTCCATTTTCACTACTGATTTTGTTTCTTGGGGGTGGCAGGGGTTACCTCCTCTACACGTGCATGGTCTGCATAGCCAAAGAGAGGTCTGATAAACCCCACGCAGCACTTGCTTAACTCCTTTATTAGCTGGAGTTACTGTTAACACTTTGCTAGTTTTTCAAAATAACAGTAGGAAAACAGGCAAGCAAATAAAAAGCACAACTTAACCAATAAAGCAATAGTTGCAGTCTTCAGTTCATAAAATTTTAGATGAGTGTGTGTGTCCTAGATACAATACACAATTTTATTGTTTTTTTGCAAATGAAAGCAAAGCAAAGCTTGCATTCAAACCAACTTTATCTCTTTGAAAGTAAATAAAATCAATCACCCTTTCTCAAAACCAAATTTACTATCTTGTCCTGATTGGTGGATACTAGGTTTTGCATTTTGATGGTGCTTACTGGGTGGGGTTTTGGGGCATGTCAAGGGAAATAGGGCCTTTTTGAGGGGGAAAGAAAATTCTTTGAAACCAGCTTGTATATTGAAAGGAATATGATAAGGAATCCATATTAGAATAGTCCTTCTGTCAATGTTAATGCTTCCACAGCGTTCCTTAATTAGGTGCAGTGTTTCTGATTCCCATGTTCTAGGAAACAAACTTGAACATCTTGGAAAATGTAGTGAGGTTAAAGACTTTTCTCCCTCTCGCAGCCAGTCTCTGTTGGAGGGCTGATCGTCAACCTTGTTGGTATCTGTGCCTTCAGCCACGCACACTCCCATGGGGCTTCTCGGGGAGGCTGCCACTCACACGATCACAGCCACGCTCACCACGGGCACGGGCATTCCCACAGCGAACACGGCTACGGCCATGGGCATTCTCATGGGTCTTCCGGAGGAGGCATGAATACCAACATGAGGGGCAAGTACAGACTGATGACTTGTAAATTATGTATGTGATGTCCAGCAGACCTTGAAGATACTCCGAGTCAGACCACGTACTATATGCATCATTCTTAAAATCTCTCTCCAGGAGGGATCTGACAGCCATCTAATGTGGTATACATGAATTTCTCAAACTGTTTCTTCATTAATGAGTTTAACTTAAAGAAATAAATATTGAAATGTTTCTTGGCAAGGTTCTCTTTCATGTGAGTAATACCTAAGGGCCAATAAAAAGCATTAATCCACAGCCTTCACTAACATGAATGAGCAGCCATTATAAACCTTACTGAACAAGCATAAAGTCCTTGTTTCTAAGTTCCATCTGGAAACAAAAGTATATGTTCTCTATCTATTAGGAAATACTACCATGCAGACTCAAGGTACTGTTTGACAGCTAGTTGTAAAAACGCTAGGGGAGGGGATAAGAAGCAGAAGAACAAATGCAGGCCAGCAATCTAGAGTATGCCTCTCTTTGTGATTTAGAAGATAAGGTGGTAAAGATTAAACTGTCTTCTTCAAATATAAAAGCAGAAGATAACCTAGAAGGCCAATATATGGTAAAATTTCAGTATAGCTACTTCTTGGAATTTTTTTCCCTGGTAGTTAGAAAGTTGCTAGTTACCAACAGCCTGGCTTATAAAAAAAAAAAATCTATGAACAAATGAGGTTTTTTTGTGTAAGCTTCTCAGAGGATAAGCATTTTAGCAAATAGTCTCATATTTCATTGGTTATTTTATGTCCTAATTCAGCTGGCTGTTCTGTTGTCTGGCATTTTTGTGAAGTCTGCCCATACTCTTAGCTATTTCAATATTCTTTCAAATCCTGACGCTTAACTATCGCAAAAATGGTTAGAGATCACCTGTCTGTGCCCACTGAGTGTACACTGAACCACCGTGAAAGCAGTATAAAGTACAAAATTCCTATCAGTAGCAGACGGGTAATCTTGTTATAAAATTGGAGCAGAGTGGCATACAAAACCTGAACAATACATTTAATGTCTGTCCATGTTAGCCAGTGCATTTACACTGATCTTTGTATCTGTCAAGGATCAATGAATCCCTCTATATGGAGTTAAACGATTATGCTGTATTGTACAAATCCCACTAAAAATTTAAAGACTATTCACACATGGTTTTATCTGTGAATGCCTGCCTAGATCACTGTAGAGTAAAAAAAAAAAAAAAATGTTATGCATTTGATTTGTAACTAAACATTAGAAAAGCTAAATGTTTTGTTTAATTTTGCACTAGGTTAGGCAGATGGTTGCCTCTGTTTATACTGAAGGGTGTTTACTATGTTTAACACACCTGACTGTGTTTCCACTATTGAACATACATGTACATTTTAAACAGGACTGTTCAAAGTAATCATTCAATTTACTTTGTTTTCAGGTGTGTTTCTGCATGTGTTAGCAGATACTCTTGGCAGTGTTGGTGTTATCGTATCCACGATATTTATTCAGCAATTTGGATGGCTCATAGCTGATCCGCTCTGCTCTCTTTTTATTGCTACGTTGATTTTTCTCAGTGTTATCCCACTATTGAAAGATGCCTGTCAAGTGCTTTTATTGAGGATACCTCCAGAACAGGAGAAGGATCTACACGTTGCTTTAGAAAAGGTCAGAATGACAATTCTAAATGTTTTCATATACAAACAGACAAAGCTATAACTGGTTTTGATAATTATTTGTCATGGCTTAAGGTCAGCTTTATGCTGAAAATGAGGGATATGGGATGGAATATTCCACTTTCCTGTCTGCTCCTCCCTGCAGGTGCAGCCTTTACTTTCTGCCCTCCTCCATGTGGTACAGAAGTGTTAGCAGTGACCTTGGTGTGCACACCAACCCCTGATAGGAACTGTAAAAATGGAACGTTATCACTGCTAGAGACAGACAGAGTCTGTGAAAATATGCCACCAACTTCAGAAAGTGCAGTTAGTTAGAAGAGCTTTAGCTGAAAAATAAAATAACTGAACAGAATTAGTTCTCTTCTGCCCCAAACCAGGACGTGATTAAACACAAGGAGTTCAGTCTGACAGCTTCTTTTGTCTTACACAGCTTTATATCTCCAGCTGTTCTAAATCTCCTTTGCAGAGATGCAACAGGATTAGGAGTTCTGCCATGTAAAGTTGTTTTGCAGCTAAAAGATTTCCACTCTTTTCTGTTTTTATGGGTAGTCACTATCTCAGACAAGTATGGTAGCAGTGTGGGTACTTAGTACTTAAGAAAGTAATACAGGAATTCCCAAAAGCCTGCAGCCTTTTTAAACTTGGTGTGTACAGTTCAGGCTACAGGATTGTATCTTGTGCCTGTAATGGAAGGTTTTCTTATTTATTTGTATCATGAAGGGTGTGCTGGGTCACAGTAGGTAAGACGGCAGAAGTAAAGCTGTTTTTTTCTTATTGCTTCTCCATTTTAATCCATCTCTCCCTGTCTGCTGCAGTACAGTACCTACTTTGAGCCTGTGCTTAGTCTTCACTGTTGGCTCATTTGAAGTTCCTGCCCAGAACTGTGGTGCAGACCCCAGTGTGAAGAATTCCTCTCTGTAAGAACTACTTAAATGTTCTTTGAGGATGCCATGAGCTAGAGGCAGCAAGGGAGACTGTCTTGATGGGTGTCCTGTTCACTATTGGAGGGGCAGATGTGTACTTGTATGTATGAGAAAGAAAATAATGTCAGTTGGCTGGGAGAAACCTGTGTACTGAAAAGAAAGTGAGGTGCAGAGTGGAGTTTCACATCTGATGAGGGAAGACAGCAATTCTGGGAAACTAAGAAAAAATAAAGTATTTTTGAAAGCAATCAAAAAGCAATTAATTAAAAAGTAATAGGGTAAATATATTTTAAAATATATCACGGTGAAACTATGTGCTTGCTGTAGGTTGACCCGAACCAGAAGCCAGACATCCACACAGCCATTTGGTTGCTCCCCCCTTACCACTGCCACTGGGACTGGGAGGAGAACGGGAAGAGCAAAAGCAAGGCAAATCTAGGAGCAATAGAAAAGCAGTTGAACAGGTGAAGGAGGGGCAGGGGGGGCAGTGCTCCACCTCCACAAGCAGACCCATACCCAGACAGTCTCCAAGCAACAGCCACCTTGGAAGCCAAAAAAAAAACCTTCTTCCTCTACCCTAGTTTTTATTGCTGAGCAGGGCAATAAGCATGTTGTGCAATATCCCTCTGGCCAACCTGGGTCAGCTACCCCGGCTATCTCCTCTAACCATTTCTTTCCCACCCCCCACCAACTTGCTGGAGCAGGGGCAGCATGGGAAAACCAAAAGGCCTTGACAGAGCCCAGGTGCTGTTCAACAATAGCCAAAACATCAGTGTGTTATCACAACAGTTCTAAGCACAGATCCCAAACTTTGTACAACAGGCTGTTATTGTGAAGAAGGTTAAATCCATCCCAGACAGACCCAGAGCAAAGATCAGTTTCTAAAAATCATAAAAGTATAGGAAGATACTATGTCCCTGAATTAAGTCCAGCTATAACTAAATGGCTGTTTGTCCTGGATAGTGAGGTGACAGATGCCCTAGAAATGCCCAGCAAGCTTTCTGTTTGATCTGTCCACTGATGTTCTTGTGATCTGTATGCTAAATAGTTGCTTGGTTTTTTTTTTTTCCTCTACATCATATTTAGCATTGCACTCTGCTGGGTTTTTACCTGAGTTTTACTTCTAGCTTCCACTCTTTGACGAAAGTAGGAAAGTGACCTTTCAATACGACACATATCTGAATAAAGCTTAGTGGGGAAGCTGCTTTGTTGTACAGCTTTACCTCCCTGTGAAACATTTGCTACCAATATCCACATACACAAGTCTAAAATGTTTTCCTAAATTAATTGTTGCTAGTGTAATTTCTTTACAGGTTCAAAAGATAGAGGGAGTCATATCCTACAGAGATCCTCATTTTTGGTGTCACTCTGCAAGTATTGTGGCAGGCACAATACATGTGCAAGTGGTGTCAGACGTGATGGAACAGAGAATTGTACAGCAGGTAAGGCGCAGGGTTTTTAGAGCTTAATATCTGAATTTCTTCTCTGGAGCACTTTTTCAGCCACAGACTGAGGATTTGAAGCTTCTGTTTGTGGTTATTTTTGTAGTTAGCTATGTTGTTAGTGGTGATTTTCGTAGTTCGTGTCTCAGAGCTGGTCTCTAATGATGTGCTTTCCCATGCCTTTTAGGTTGGAAGTAGTTGCATAAAGAGATGTTTGCTAAAACAAATAAAAAAAAAAAAAAAAAAAAAAAAGCAAAGCAGGCAGGATTCTCACTGTTGAAAACAGCACTACATCTGCTGTGAGAAAAGGAGGAGGAGGTGGATTTCATGCTGCAAAGCCAGCAGTAAACAGTAGGGATATCTAGATGCTAATCATGGGTTTAGAACTGGCTTCTAATATCTGCCTGCCTTGGGTGTTTCTTTTCCTTAAAAAGACACTTACTTCCTTATGCAGGACCTGTTATTGCAGATGCTGCAAAGCCATACCCTCTGGAGCTAGTCTTAGCTTTCCAGAAAATTGAATTCTCTATTATGATATTTTTTAAATCTACAGCACTTCAGAGCCAGAACTCTGCAAGTTACTGTGAGGTGCTTATAAACTGTAATACTGATGTTAACAATCCTGTTCTGCTCAGGTTACAACTATTCTGAAAGATGCTGGTGTGAACAACCTGACTGTCCAAGTGGAGAAAGAAGCTTATTTTCAACATATGTCTGGACTCAGTACGGGATTTCAGGATGTCCTTGCAATGACTCAGCAACTAGAATCCCTGAAATACTACAAAGATGGTACTTACATAATGTGATACAAAGTTGTGTTCACCAAAGGATGTGGTGTAAATGGTGAAGCTGCAGGAGTCTATATTCATATTTTTGTCAGGACATCTTGCACATACCTGCGCAGAAACAACTGTACTATATATTCAAATTTTTTTAAGCATACCGTCTTTATTAAAATTTAATCAAGATGCTTTTATAAAGGAAGTAAGATGGACTTGAATATTTGCTGTATATGTGAAAATAATGGAAATCTTAAATCCTGTACTTGGTGTTTATTAAACAGAAGTCTTGCAGCTTGTGTATGAACATGGATATATTCCATACTTTCTCTTAAGTGTGGAACATCATGATTATAATTTTGTGTTAGCAGTGGGAAATGGAGATAGTTTCTGTTGGACTGCAAACTATCAACTGAAAAACAATTTTCTTTCTTTCAAATATAGCTTGAAGACTGAGTGAAAAAACTTTACGTGTTTGTTATGGGGAGTAAAAACCAACATAAAGTCATGTTTTCCATATACTTTGTTAGATCATAAATTTAGACTGTTTTTATATCATGTCTTAGCATGCAAATCTTATTAGTCAACTTAATTTTAATGCATCAGAGCAAATTTATGTTACCATTTTAAATTTATATAAAATTATTTTTTTAAGGAGAGCAATCTACTGGTTAACAGTGAGAAATTTGCAGGGAAGGGGGTGGAACGGGGACACTGGGAAGATTGTACTCACTTTTCTGTTTCCTGGGAAGACTCAGAATAAAAACAGCCACTCTGTAAAATAAATGGGTTTTATACTTCTAGTATAGTAACTGTAAATTCAATAGTTTGAAGCTTAAATTAACTAATCAGTGAGCATCCTACCATTCAGCTAAGCTTCACCTCTTCAAGATGCTTTACTCTGTCTCTTATTTGACTGGTTTTTTTTTAATATCATAACACAGGTGCAGGTGTACTGTAGCCAGCTGTACTTTTCTGTATTACCCAAGGAAGCAGACTGGGTTCACAGTGCTGAACTGTGACAGTAATTTGCTGAAGCAAACTGAAAATTGAGACTTTTTGACTGGAAAGAGAGTGTTTAAGAAAGAACTATGCATGTCAGGGTCCTAACACTGTGAAGAAAACCTCTGTCTTCAGTGAAAACCTGTCAACAGGCTAATAATACATCTTCAGAGGTACTTATCTTTACATCTGTTCACAGTCTTCCTGTGCTCCCTTTTTGTCTGAAGCCCTTAAATATTTTCCTTGGAATTCAGCACATCGATTCAGTTGTTAGCAAGAATGAAAGCCTCTTTCATCATTCCATGTATCACAGCAGTCTGACTTTGTCATACTGTTTTCTTGTTCTGGGATTTAAAATCGGGACCCAAGTGTCATAAATAGGACTGGACTTGATGTTAGTGGGATTTGAGGATGAAGTGATGTAGAAATTAAATGATCGGATCAGATACACCAGCAGTGCAGTTTCAAATGTCAGTGAGCAATTCTGGTTCTCTTGGGACCCAACTGTTTATACAAACTGCAAAGTTCTATTTGTAACTGGTTTCCGTTCTGTTCTCCCAGCGCTGTGATAAAACGCTATCAGCAGGACAGGACTGCCTTGAAAAAACTGACCAGAAACCCTCCCAAAGCTTCATTTATTTTTACACACAGAGTGATAACTGCGTGAATCGCAGTCCCTTATTTCTCAGGGTAGCACCGCAAAAACCAGCAGAGCCCTCAAAAGCTTGATCCTGTTTTCTTCTGATGCATGCCTTCAGTTGGGTTTTTCTCACATTGCCAACCCCAGAAGGCTCAAGCCAATTCAAGCACAGCAATCACACTTGGTCCTTAAGCAGGGTGATTTTGGTTTTGCAAACCATTCTCAAACAGAGGCTGCATTTCACCATGCAAATCACGCCCAGTCCCCATTGTGATAGACAGGTGAAAAGGGGGGTGATTGATTATTTTCAAATTGTTTGCTAAATGTAACTGAGAAGCCTTCATGCTTGCTGCAGCCTCCTCTTGAGCTGATATCCTACTGCAGCTGCTACCAACAGGATCCAAAAGGAAGGTGACTGGAGGCACGTTAGATGACCCTAGCAGGGAATTTCAGCTTAAACCTGGATACTTGACAGGGAAGTGCGAACCCACTTCTAAACATGTGTTTGGCAGCTTTTTGTGTTTTGGAGCTTTTTGTGTGTTATCCAACAAGTACTCACTGTTTCTCCTAGCTACCCTTGACAGGAGGACAACAGCAATCAATTTCCATCTTAAATTCATTTGATGAGAGCTGATGTCAGGCAATAATCCTCCACAAAACGGTGGAAGGGCTCCCCTCCTTGCCCTTTCCCCCCCTCCAAGATCTATTAGAACTGTGCTGTAAGGGCAGGTTTTCAAACTACAGGTATAGGCCAGCTGATGATTTTAATAAACACTAACGGGGGGGAAGATTTTAGCCTAGTCCCTTGGTTTGTAGGCAGGCAGTAGCAGCAAAAGACCTTCGAAGATGAAACAGATTTAAAACCAGCAGCAGCGAACAAGGCATGTGTATACAACGAGGGAAAAATAAATGTGTTTTTCAATAATGTTTTAAGCCTCTCGACTTTTCTGGTTAAAAAATAACAGTCGGGATGTAAGCAGGGAAGTGCGTTAACAGAAACACGTCG
>NW_008596825.1:0-26440 GCF_000691845.1 Merops nubicus | reverse complement strand
TAGGTTGGTCAGGCAGGACTTGCTCCTTGTATGTCCATGCTGACTACCTAGGATTACCTCCCTGTCTTCCATGTGCCTTAGCATGTCTTCCAGGAGGATCTGTTCCATGATCTTCCCAGGCACAGAGGTGAGGCTGACAGGTCAGTAGTTCCCAGGGACTCCTTTTTTACCCTTTTTAAAGATGGGCATGATGTTACCCTTTTTCCATTCTCTGGGGACTTCACCTGGCTGCCGTGACCTTTCAAATATTGTGGAGAGTGGCTCAGCAACTGCATCAGCCAGTTCCTTCGATAATCTGGGATGCACCCCGTCAGGTGCCATGGAATTATTTATGTTCAGGTTCCTCAGGTAGTCATGAACCTTGTCCTTGCTTACAGTGGGAGGGACTTTGTCTACCAGGTCCTTGTCCTGTGCGCCACCAGCTTGAGTGCTGTGAAGGGAAGGCTGACTTCATTGAAAGGGTTGTAAAGTGCTTGAACAGGCTGCCCAGGGAAGTGGTTGAATCGCCATCCCTGGAGACATATAAAAGACATGTAGATGCCATGCTTAGGGACATGGTTTACTGTTGGATTTGGCAGTGCTGGGTTAATGGTTGGACTTGATGATCTTGAAGGTCTTTTCCAACCTAGACAATTCTATGAGACATTGCTAACATTTACTGCATGTGATTAATCAGAGGGTCACACATGTACGGCAAGCCAAGCCTGGACCACAGGTTGCACACAGATTTGGATCTTAGCCTATGCATGCTGGGGCTGGTACCTTTTGTATGCTGTGCCCCTGTGCTGGAAAGGTGGCAGCAGCAATCTTCTGGCTTTTATGCAAGTTCACTGTCATTTGTGGGCAAGTTGCCAATGTAAGTCCTCCATTTGAAGTGGGTTGCCAGTAACAGCACCTTTATTAGAATATGTCGTGAACTGGTTTATTTTAGTCAGTAATCTGCATAATTAGGATGGAAATGAGAGTAATAAATATGCTTAAGTGTTTAGAAATGGCTTTCTTCCTGAAGATTTTTCAGAGGGTGAAAATTAGGATTAATTCCAGAGGAGGAAAACTGACCTTAAAAGCCCCATTATAATTGACCTTAAAGCCACCATTCTTTTCAGTTACCATGAAACATTTGCTAAAATTTAATTGAAAAGATCACTGAAACCTGACCCACATTATAACAATATTGATACTGAGTTTTGCTCATTATTTCTTTTCTTTTATACAGATGTGTTAAAACCAGAACAATGTCACTTCTGTAATGGACAGTGGTGAAGTCAGAGACAAAATTTGTGTGAAAGATGTGTATTAGTATTTATAATTTATTTTTTCTATTTTATGTTTCCTTATTTCATTTGTCTAAAATAACTTCAGAATGGCATGTTGATTTAGAGGTATAAAGCACATGCAGTGAATCTTCTGTGAGGTCAAAATTGTAGGAAGTCATATTTAGGCAGTTTAGTATTTTTAAGTGCTTTACTACTATCTTTTACATCAAATTAAGTTAAGATGTCAGAATTAGCCTTTGAGTAACTCAGAGTCTTGAAGGCTTGTTCATCATACAGCAATTCAAATTAAGTGTAAATTCCTCTTGATATTTGTAAATTTTTTTGTTTGCTTGGATCCTTACTAAACTGTCCTATGTATCATTTAGTTCTTGCACAGGTACTGAAAACCTCTTCCCATAATGTTTCTCATGTAAGAAGTTTCCATGGATTGAGAAATTCACTAAAAGAGATTCAACACAAAACAATTTAAAATTTAAACCTGTATCCACTTCAGCTCCATTAAAGCTCAGTCTGCCTGTTTATTTGGGTACTTTTAGGTACCTACAGCACAGGAAAAAGATGTCTTAAGTAACATCAACGTCTCCTTCCACGGCAAAATCAAGGCCAGCGCGTGCTCTTGCCACACAGGTGAACTAAGAATAGCTGAAAATGAGATCTGTGTTCAAACCCTGTATCCAAAAATCAGAGGTGCACTGGGAGAGCAGACAGGGTTTCTGTGTTGGCCTGTTGTGGTTGAGTAAAATGCTCCTCTCACTCCAGTGTGTTTGTTTCATTGCCGGAGAAGACTTATTCCTGGTTTCATCCCTCGTAAAGTATTTTTAAAGTATACTTTAGCTCTAGGTCTGTAACATTATAAGAAACAGCAGCTGGTGAAACAACTAGGAGTTGTTTCTGTGCAAATTCTTTAAGCTTGATTGCTGCCAGAAGCAACGGATGACAGGACAGGCTTCCTGGTGTCCTTGCTGGGTCTCCCAAGCAATTCCCTGTAGGGACTGTGCTCTGCAGCCATTTCACTGGAAACCAACAGAAATCAAGAAGTTTTGCTAAAGCTGATGTGGTGCACTTTCCTCAGGGTTTCATGTAGGAGTCATAAACCACTTGGTGTGACAAGAACTCACAGATGTTTTAGTGGCTTGCTACTAGAGACTGATAATCCCTTGGTTACCAGCGTTAGTTGCGGCTCAGTATGCATTCTGTTAATCGCTGTGTCAGCTCGGTGTGTCAAAGGGCTGGTGCTTCTTTCCTTGGGTGGCACTGTGCATGTGTACCTGCCGGCGGATGTGCACACATATGCAGACGTTCACACACTGCAAACATGCACGTATCTGTGCGTGCACACGTACACCACACCCCCCTCAAAATCCAGCAGTGTTTACTCAAAGGGATTCATATCTTGCTTAACAGTTTCCTTATCTTTGGAGAAAATAGTAACGTATAGTAGTGTGTAACATAAAGCAGTGTATAAAGGCATTTCACAGATAGTGCTGATACTCAGTTGCTTTCAGAGTAAACTACAACAGCTCTTTAACAGTGGAAAAAAAAAACAGTTAAGGACAGGAAAAGAAAAAGGCAAAAGACACTTGAAAATATTGGGTAGTGTATGTGAAGAGGTTGCTAGTTGGAAATTATACTGGTGTCTGAACAGGTCAGCCAATTGCACTCTCAAGTTTGGAGAAATGGCAAGGAACTTTTCCATCTGTGCAATTTTCAAGGTTACAGAAGAGCACTTGAAATGTAAATTTTTTTCCTGTGAATCATTTATTAAATTATTCATATACTTTCAGTTTTGCTTAATGGACTTGGGGAAGTGCAGTGCTTCTAAACCTAAGTGGTTATTTTGCTATTCTTTGAGACAGGAAAGGTGGTTTAGGGCTCAGGAATGAGTATGATCTCTGGAGTGCAACATATATAATGCAAATTAATCTGTTAGGAGTCCTAGTGCAGACTGGAGAGACATACCCAAACTATCTATGGACACACTTAGTCTTCTATTATTTTCTTCTTTGCAATCTTCCCACCTTATAGTGCAAGCCCTTATAAATGATATTTTGAACAGAATTGGCCCTTAAATTTTGTAAGGAAGGATAGTACATGGTTGAACTATCCTGGTTCTGAAACCAGAAATCTTTGTGTGGACATGGTGGCTTCCAAAATGCCTTTTGTCAATGGATGACTAACACCTAATGGTTTCCTGGTAAATTTTTTTTTATTCGGGTCTTGGAAAGGATTTGCAGAAGATTGGAGGAAAGTGTTTGGTAATTCAATGGCTGACAACCTTAACTCTGAAAAGTGTAGGTGAGGGAGCTGGCCAGAGCTTTGCCTAGGGCTCATCAGTTGTCTGTGGAACCACCAAGGACTCAGCTGAAGAAAGCAGGTGCTTGTTGTAAGCAGTCCTGGGAAAAGAAAGGGAAGCCTGAGGAACCTTTGTTGAGAGGGTAGGAGAATGAGGAGAGGGGTTCATATCCCAGCTTGCCTGAGGCAAGGACAAGACTCTGCTTTATGAAGACTAAAAGGGTAATTGGAAGAAAAGTCATGATGGAAGGAAGCCCTTTTGCTTGGCTGAGGGAGGGCACTGCAAATGAAGGCAACACAATTCTGTAAATAAACTGTTCAGTTGGACTGCCCTATTTGTAAGACCTAAGTCTTAGTTAAATGGTTTCAGGTACTGCTGCCCTGCAGTACTGTGGATCAGGAGGTACAGGATGGGCAAAGCATTCAACAGGCTCTTCATTTACCCTAGTAAATAATCTTGATGATCTGTGCACCAGAAGGGATAAATGGTTTCCTCTGCTGCAGCTCCTTCTGCTTGTGACTTAAGGTGCCTTATACTGCATTTCACCGCTGCTCAACGATTGCTCTACAAGGTGGCATGCACTCTGGGACAAACTAAGAAACCATGAGCTGTTCATATCCAGCTGCTTCAGATTTTGACCGTGCTTGAAAAGAGGTGGTCATAGAATGGGAATTGGCACTGGGCTTAAGCAGTTATGCTGGTTTGTCCAGTTTTTAAAAGCAGCAATAGAAGAACCAGAAATGTTCTCAGTTGATGTACTGAGAGACCAAATTGGAATGCCAGGTTAAAATGTCCAGGATGCCATTTCTATTTCCCGCTGCTGAAGAGCAAGGAGATAAGGGTGGTAATAAGTCATTCTAAACATGCTCAAATTGGAGCAATATGTTCCTTTTATATAAATTTAAGCTCTGCTTCTTCAGTCTCTGAATTTCAGTGATACAATATGTAGCCTATCCTCTAACATGCTTTTGCCTCCTTCCAATTTCCCATGAGAGAATCACAGGGTTTTTATAAAAGTGTGTATTTTCATGGCTGCTGCCAAATCATGATATTCATACTGGTGCAAGCAAAACATAGGTAGGAGGGATTCATGTAAAGAATGAAGAGTAACTTCAACAGTTGGCATTGCTAAGTCTTCTGTGTAGCATGATGTCCTGTTTGAGACTCTGAGTCCAAGGGAGAATGTGGGCAATCCAGGGCATAACCAGCAAGGGAGACCTGAGAGATTTTGCTCTCAGAAGCAAACTTAGTCAGGACAAGTCTGGAATATGAAAAAAGAAACAGAAAGAGGAAAAGTCTGTTTCCGATGGCTGAGGTGGGCAGGATGAGAAATAATGGGACTTCATTGTAGCATGAGAGATTTCTTTAGGCTTAGGTGAGAAAAATAACCAGAAAGATAGCTCAGTGCTGGATTAGGTTGCCTAGGAAAGCTGTGAGTGTCTCATTGGAGGCTGATAAGAGCAGGTGAGGCAAGTCTGTCAGGAATGGTTTGTGTCTAGCTGGTCTTCCTGAGGCAGCAGGGTAGGCTTAGGCAAGCTCCCACACCTTTTTTTTTTTTTTTTTTTTTTTTTGTGATTCTCTGAATATTCAACAAGTCCTGTGTTGTTCCAATGTCTGCTGGGAGCAAAGCAGCTGACAGGCTGCCAGACCAGTAAAAGAGAAGTAGGTTAGAGAACAGATGCATTCATAGCCTGTGGGAGAGAGGGGAGCAGGGAGCTCTAACGCTGCTGCTGCACACCCTTTGTTCGGGTGATTCGTGGAACCATACGGGTGTTACATCTGGGGCAGTCACTCAGCAGCCCTCAACACAGGGAGAGAGGAGGATAGGAAGGGCAATAAGAAGAAGTGAATAAACTCTCAGTTACCCTCTGCTGCTTCCTCTGGGTACCACAGGCAAATAGACACCAGAAGTAATCAGATATATGCAAAGCTAATTGTTACAGTATTTACCAACTTTGTGTAGCATATGCTCAGTTGGTGGGGTTCTCTCCAAGGAATAGATTGAAAGATTTAAGAAACCCACCTATCAGCTCACTAATTCCATTGCTTTAGTTAGTGAAAACCTCTGTAATTTATATCAGATGAATTTCTGTCAAATTCCTCCATAAACTGGGATTTGGCAGACTGCAAAATTTCATCATCTATGTGTTTTTCCCACTGCTATGTTCTGCTTGATATTAAGCCCATCTGAAAAAAACACCTCTGGGAAGTTCTTATTTGGTGGGGGAAGAGGAGTCGTCACACAAGTGGAAGAGAAGGTAATGATAGATCAGAGAAGCTGCTTATTTAGAGCTTGCTCATGTGTAGAGATGGTTGTCAAAGTTGTTTAATGAATGAAGGTGTACTAGTGTTGAAGAAACTAGCAGGACATATTCCCCCTCCCTGCTCCATTTGGCAAGTCAGTAGTACCTGGTAAGGGAGAAATTCTCCATAAGTGGACTGGATTGTAACAATTCTCTAAATAAATGGAGGCATGTTTATTGTAAAGTTTTGTCTTTGGAAACAAAGACTTAATGACTATTATTGTGGAAAGTTTTTTGTTAACATAGAATTTAATGACATAAGGTTCTTTTTATTTGTCTTTTATTCCCTTTGAATATTGAAAATGTATTTCAATCATGGTTTGAGCATTCATTTATAAGTATTAGGTTCAGTAGTACTCAATTACTTAAAGTGGGAGGAAGTGAAAGCTTTTCTTGTTAGCCTGTGAATCTAGAAGTTGTAATTCTGAGCAAGTGAAACCTAGTGTTGCTGAGAAGTTGCTGGTTGGTCTCACATACATGCATTGCGAGATGCTTGAGAAGAGCAGAGTGCTGTTCTGCAGTGTCCCAAGAGCAATATGGATCTGGCTTTTTCAGTTTGTGTGGTGGCTAGACCTGATTAAGAGTAAGACTTCCATGTCTGTTGATTAAAGAATGGCTTTAAAACCTTTGCAGATGAGGGCATAGGTGTTCCTGTACTACTACTTCAGTTGTGACTCTTCTCAAGTCTATAGGCTGGCACTATGGCTTCTTTCAAGCTCTCCTAAGCTTGTGTGTAGTGAGTGTGAGGTTCAGAAAGTTGGGAAGAAATTGCTGTCCTGGGAATGTGAGTTATGCCAGCACCACAGCAAGTTTAGCTGAAGATGAGGGATTTGGCTTACCCCTTGGTTCCTGGAGCAGAACACCAAGCGGACATACTGTGAAGTTCATCCTATAGCAACAGAAGCTCAGCTCAAGGGGTGAGGCTGGGTTTGGAGTTTCTCATACAGGTAAGCTCAGTATTTATACCCCCTCATGCAGGTAGGCTCAGTATCTATACCCTCCTTTTAGTAGCCAAGTATCTTACTGTACCCCTGACTCCTTCCCAGGCTGTGGGCCGGTTCTGGAAGCATAGAGATAGGTACACCATCCACAGCTGTCATGCTGTTTCCTGCAATAGCTGTCATATTTTGTATCTCTATTGATTTTTTTCAAGGGTGTGATTTTGTGTTCAAGATTTCTACTATCAGCATCAGGAGGTGTTTTTACTTTGTTAGTTTTAATAGACCTTATGTTCTGTCAAATTCAAAAGACCTGTTATCTTAATTCTCAGGTCATGTGAGCACTTCTAGTTTTGGTCAGCTCTCAAAAGAATTAAGAGAAAAAAAAAATTAAAAAACACATATATGTTTACCCCTTCACTCTCTAAAGGAAAATAACCTTTATCAATATAGTTCTAGTTCCTTACTGAAATCAAGTTTCTCACTTCAGGACTTGGGTATACTCTGAATATTGTCAGGAAAATCCCCTCAGTTTTTACTTCTTCTTACTATTCCAGTATAACCTATTTCTAGTTTGCCAAATTTAAGAAAACTTGCTGTAGTACAGTGAACTGCAGGTTGTGCTACTTCCTGTCTTATCCCTTGACAGGTGTGCCATTAGCACATGTGCAGCATTGGTGTTTTTTAATCAGTTATTAAGGTGATATTAGTATCCCTTGTTATGCTAGTGCTGTGGAATTCAGAGCACCCTGGCTGGAATGTGAGCCTCTGTAAATTGCTGACAGTGGGAGTTGGGGAAAAATAGAAGCACTCTTGGAAAACCTTCCTAGAATTTTTCAGAAAACTTTGAACTGATATTTAATCAGAAAAATATATCTAGAGACAATCTTGTCTTTTGAAAAGAAAGAAGTGAAAATGGAAGTAGTTAGTCAAAAATTAATTTTTGTGCTGGAAATGCTATCACAGTGCCTCCTTATTAGCTGAGGTTGCTTGTGCTTGTACTAGCCATTGATTAGCCTTCCTGGTGAGGCTAAATATCTTATGGTGTACCACAGTCCTATGTTTTTGTTTTCCTTGTTAACTCCTGGAGTGGATGGGGATGGGAACATCCACTGCATCTACTCCTAAAATCTTTATGTAGTACAACTTATGTTCAAAGAGTAATGAAAAATTACTACAGTGAATGACTGTACTTACATGTGTGTTCCCTATGTAGGAAAGGGGTGGTTTCTTTGTATTGTAGTACAGATATATAATTGTGCATTCAAGACTTCTGTGCATATAAACTCGTGGTGTCAGCATGTTCCATGCTCCTGTATAGGTTCCATCTGTGAAGTTTATGCGGAGAGACTGCTGAGGACATCTCTCACTAGTCTGCCAGCTAGGATAGTGGTAATGTGAGGAAAAATTTGTAATGGGTGGGAGAATGGGTGTTCATCATCATCATCATCAGCAGCAGCAGCAGCAGTCCTTAGTGCGTACATGCACACCCACATAACTCTCTTGAGTGGATTTTGAAAGGTCCTAAGGTGCTCTTCAGAAACCAAGCAATGGCTTTCAGTTCAGAGAGATGTTTGCAGCAGGTGCGATTGCAAGGCTGAGTGTTGAAAACATGGTTGGTCCAGTCTGTGTGGCTGGCAGATGTTATGGAATAGATTGTTAAGGTTGTTCTTCAGGAAACAACTCAAGATGTGCTAGAGCCTGGAGAAAATGTTCAACCAGATTCTCCTAACAGGAGGTAATAATGCAGTATAAATGTAGGCAGAAACCTGTACAACAAACTGGAATTATGTCAGCTGTCTTATGTCTGCTGTATCATGAGTCATGATAGTTGCATGCCTTGTTTCTAGATCTGAAGTTTTTGGACTGGTACAGACATGTAACAAAAATATTAGGAGATAAGAGACTGTGAATTCCCATTTAAATATGGAGTAGTCAATAGCTGCCTTTCCCCCCCCCCCCTTTTGAATCTGAGAATAATTGGAGCAGTAGCAAAAATGCTTTCAGGGCTCTTGTGTGGAAGAAGTTTTCCTTTCTTATGTTCAGAGTATGTAAGTTCCTTGACTTTAATTAGAGGGAAAATGATTCCTGCTTGAGGCTTTGGGTCAGGTGTGATGGTTTTCAAAATATAAAGGTGACTGGCTTCCCTTCCTGCTTTACATATAATTTAAAGAATGCTGCAGAATTACACCAAAATGTGTTTTTTTTTTTGTTTTTTGTTTTGTTTTGTTTTGTTTTGTTTTGTTTTGTCTGTTTTGTTTTCGTTTTTGTTTGTTTGGGTTTTTGTTTGTTTGGGTTTTTTTGTCCCTGAGTTTTATTTTTAAGGTCACATGTTCCACCTTAACAAGTAGCAGGATGCCTGCAGTTTAGGAGGGCATCACAGAACAGCTGAAGGTCAAGGAAAAGAAATAAGAGGAGTGCTGTGACAAGATGGTCGTATCTGTCTATATATCTCAGAGCAGTAATCAAGATTTCTTTATTTAACACTCTAAGCATTTTTCTCATCTAAATCTGGGGCTATAAGACAGTACTTATTACTGTGCTTCAAAAACGGTTTTGTGAGCAACATATGGCATCAAATCATGTATGGCTTACTAAAGCTCAAGAAATGGTTGTCTGTTCTGCTGACCTCATAGGTAGTGCCACCTGGCACTCCTGCCTGTGGAGAATACAGAATGAGGAAATGTTCTTTAATCAAATTTAATAATAGTAAAAGTAGTTGAAAGGGAATAACCTGTTCTCTGATATGTGTTGTTTCTTAGTATGTGTGTAAAATGTAGTTATTTGAAGTAAGAATTAGCAACTAGCTGACAAGGGAGTGAGAACTCTTTTGACTCCTTTTACTCTTTTCTGTCTTTCTGTCCCTTAAAAGCTGTTCTTCTGGATCTATTTTGAATCCTGATGCTTGCTGCTCTGGGCAAAGCCTCATACGTAGTACATTCATTCTGTTTTATTTAGTAAGCCACAGTAAATCAATGAAAGGCCCCATCATTAATATAGTCTAGCACTTACAGTTACTGGAATATATCAAGTCTGTTTAGGCCACCTCTGAGTGCCACTGACTGGTAGAAGTCATGGGGCAGAGGAGGAGGAAATTAGACACTTCAGCATTTCTCTTAATTTTTTAGAGCACCAAAAAAAGCTGCGAGCTCTTCCAAAAATGTACAAGCATTATCTGCAAATCATGTCTAAATATTTATCTGTCATAATCTGAGCATATTGGTTTGTATGCGTATGCATGGGATAACTTTGCTGAGGCAAACATAAGACTGAAAAAAAGAGATCATATTCCTGTGGAGACTGTGTGTGGGTAGGTCCTTACACTTTCTTTAATCTAAAGCCAGTTCTGTTCTTTTCCTGTGCCAGCTTCCTTGCACTCTTGGAGGTTGCTTACTTTGAAGATAGTTATGATGGTAAGTGAGAGTATCCTCTGAGGTCAGTCTAATTCTTGTACCACGGTTCAATATAGTGCTTCCTGAGTAGATTGATCTATGCATGCAGCTCATAAGTTCTCTGCAGAGAGGTCTTCAAAGCAATTTGATGTTATAAGCACAGCATTACTCTGAGCAAATAAACTTTGCCTCTCAGCAAAGCTAATTGCCTTAGATAAAGTAGTGAACTGAGAGTTTTCACAGTTTCTGGTGCCTGAACAAGCCTGGTCACTGTTAACGCTGGTGTAACACTGCTCCTTCTAGTGTAGTGCAGTTAATACAGGAACAGCAGCTATGCAGACACTCAATATCTAGCATTCCCTGGTTCTCAGCTGAATAAATACACTTGAAGGCTAAAATGAAAAGTGTATGGCTCTCTTGTCAAGAGTGTTTTGTACTCACCAGTGTTGGTGTTATTATTAATATAATAATTGAATTATTATATAAAATAATAATTCCTAAAGATGCCAAACTTTCTTGCTCATTGTGGCTCCAAAATCCAAAGTGACAAATGTCTGACTGAACCTACTGAATACATTGAGGAGCTCTACAGGCTAAAGGATATTTATCTGTATCTATAGGTCTGTTTAAATGTGCAGAAGCCCTTTGGAGGTCAAAATGATTCCAGAATTGCTGGTTGTCCTGATTTGAGTTAGAACAGAACTAATTCTGTTTAGTCATTTTACTTTTCAGCTCAGGCTCTTCTAACTAACTGCACTTTTTGAAGTTAACAGCGTATTTTTGCAGGCAGTGTCTGCTTCTAGAAGTGGTAACACTTGATGTTTCGAGTGACTACCAAAGATGGGTATGTGCAGAAAGGTTCTTGCTTATATTTGCTCCTGTAGAAACCAAGGTCACTATGAACTCCTCTGTACCATGTTGAGGGTGCAGAAAGTAAGAGGTTGAACCTATGGGGAGGAGCAGACAGGACAGGTGACCTTGAACTAATCAGTGAGGTGTTCCATCCCATGTACGTCATATTCAGTACAAAGCTGAGGGACCACGAGGGTCAGTCTCTTCGTCAATGGCCAATATTTGAGGAGGACTCTGTCCATTCTGCCTTTGATCCTGATCTGTGCATTTCTGAATCTCATTCCAGAATCCAGCTTCTGAATCCTGTTGGCTGCTGAGCCCAGACTGGGACTTCCCCAGTGCCTGCTCCACAGCATCAGTGATGACAGTGATGTAATTGCCATTGTGGGTGGTAGGTTCAATATTTGGTTGATATATATTTAATTTCATTCTTATTATTTTCATTAAAGCTGTTTTAGTTTTCTTTTCCAATCTGTAGGTCTCTCTCCCTTATCCACTTTCTATTCCCCTTTGGGAAGGGAGAGGGTTTAGTAGAGAGCATCAATCATGCCTCTAGTGGCTAGCCCAGCCCTAACCCTTGACACTGGTTGGTTTAATAACTGAATCTAACGTACCTTTAGTGCTAGGGTTTGCCATAGAATAGGTTTATTCACTTGCACTGTTAGGAGCAAATATTTGATGATGCACTGACTCCTGTTGTTATGTAACAACAGGAAAATGAGTGGTTTGTATTTATAGGCCTTTTTAGGCAGGTGCACTACAAGTATTTGTTGCTGTCTCATCTTGCACTGGCTCTGACAAGTGGAGATGTCTATTAGTATCTAGTGTGTAGTTGTGCTTTTTCTTATGTCCTCTGCAGTTTAGGAAGGGTACTTTGTCAGCTCCTCCTGTACACATATATATATATATATTCATACATAAATATATGTGCTCTTTGATGATATGTGATTCTAGTCAGCTTAGCTATCTGTACAGTAAGTCTGACTTCCTTCAGTGTCTGTAATTTCTGTGGATTCTTAATATTTCCCTTTGTTGAGAATGACTAAAGAACCTTTTGACTGTTCCTTTATCTTCCATGGGATGAGCCTTTTTCCAACCCTCCATCAATCATGCAAATGTATTGTCAAGTAAATTTCACAATTCTTTGATTGAGCAAACAGGAAAGCCCCTATCTTTGTCATTGACCACCACTTTAACCCATTCTTCTGTCTGAACTGAATATCATACCTCAAGTGCAACAATCAAACTGCAACAGGGATAACTATATTCATGTCATGTCTTCTCCCATGCCCACACTGCCTGCTGCTTTTTTCAACCAACTAGAATGGCCAGGAATAAATTAAATTAATTTTACATCACCAGCTATCATCTGGTTCTCCTTTATTCCCAGTTTTATTGATAAATTTAGAGCTGTTATGGTCTGATCAAGCACAATGTTCCTTTTTAGAGATTGGTCTTGGTTACATCCCATCTTTACTGTAACCTAAGTACCCTAGTGTAGAAGTGTAGTGTAGTTGCAAGAAGGCATTGCCACGAGATACACATAACCTGGTCTTCTTGAACGAGGTGTTTATCTTCTAGGAAGTTTTGTCTGAGAGGAAGATGCTTAGCCAGAAGAATTTACAGAGTTTTTTGTTTTTTTTTTTAAAAAAAAAATCATAAATTATTTGTAGCACTTTGTTTTCTACTTTTAAGTACAGATATTTCATTCTGAAATTAACTACATTTAACTTGGTTTCTCCTCTTTTGGATACTTGATGAATGGGGTTTAAATACAAGTTCTTACTAATCAGTCTTTTTTTCTCCAACAGAGAAAAAAAAATATTTTTCTTAATTTTTTTTTTCAGAAATTATACATCTTTGCGATCCATTAAAAGGATGCAGAAAGATATTAGCAGTGGAAGAGTTTTAGCCATTATTTGCTATGATATTCAGATGATGTAAATTTAGATAATAGGGCAAAATTAATTTCCTTACTCTGACATTTGTAGTTTCACAAGAAATAATTGTTCATGAATCTTCATGGATTTTTTTTTTTCTCACTGTGCTTTGTATGGTTTTTCTTTTTGAAAAGCTGTATGTGTATTAGTATTTGTCTCTTTCCTATCAAACTCATGAGTTATAGTAACCTTTTTTTTTTTTTAAAGCAAGGAAAGTAAGAAGTCTTACTTTTCAGCTCATTATTGCATTTATTCAAAACAATTCACTATTAATCATATGCCAGATGAAAATCAGCACATCTAACACTGAATTTCAGATATTTTGAAACTAATTTGGAGGCTTGCATACAGCTAATATGCATAAAAATCTCAATTTAATTTCAATATGAGGAGTTCTGTCATTACTGTGTTCTGAGTACTTAAAGAATATCAAAGCTACTATTTCTTTGTATATTCTTTGTGATATCTTTCAAATAAAAGCCTTTTAAGACACTGGAATACCACTGAAATAAGCATTGCAAGGAGAGAGGAACCAACAACCTCTGGAGCTCTATGTGCAGAGCTCTGATCTTACTCTATCTTGCAGAGAACCTCAAGAGTCCCAGATAAGTTTTCATTTTCTGTCCTCTCCACCTACTTGGTAGTCACTTAACAGATCAACAGCATCTTTATCCACCCTTCCACAGTTTTCCTTGCTACTTGTTTGGGAGATTAGACTGACCGTTTTATTCTCCCTCAAAGTGTTACCAGGCACTTCTCTGTTTCTTTTCTCTTGTAATGGCTTGAATTTGGCCTCCTCCTGTCCTCTGTGTAGAAGACAAATAGCTTTGTAGGCTGTTGTTTCCCAGCCATTTTAGCAGGCTTTCACACATTTTTGTGGACATTTGTAGAAACAGCTTGTATGCAAGGCAGCTACCTGTCCCTGAGCAGCTGGGTATTTATGACCCATTAGCATATGCTGAGTTTTGAGACTTTCTCAAATGATGATACAGAGCTTGAGGACTGATCACAAGGGAGGTATTTGCTGCCTCGGTGCTTAGCACTTCACCACGATTTTTTATACTTCCATGTTCTATTTAGTGGCGTGTTGGGAAGTACTTTGTGCTTACAGAATCAGGCTCTTTACTGTGTCTTGTGTTGCTACTACATGTAGTCCCTTTGGCTGGAAACGTTATTGTTCTTTGCATTAGCAGCTTCTCCTTCAAAGAAATACTAAAAAATAGCCTCAAGATTTCAGAAAGCTAGCCAATGATAGCATAACTGTTTGTGACCAGAGCCGTTGACAAGCTTATGTTCTAGTCTTCCCTGCTACAAAACAGAGAGGGAGGAAAAAGGCTGTTGTTTGTAGATGAAGCAACTGAAGGGCGAGGGTCACTTCTGTGACTTTTCCAAGGATAGAAAGCTGAAACAAACAGTGAATTCATCGTTTCAGTGAAGAGATGATCTAATGCCAACACAGACTTACCTCTTATCTAAACTGATAAAGTCGAAATATTATTTTCTTTGGGACTGATGCTTTTCTAAACTGCTTAGCTTTAATTGCCAGTTACTCTTTGTGTTATGAACTTGACTGCAAAGTGACCATGCTTAATTTGTGCTGATATCTAAAGTATCAATTTTTTCTTAAAATAAATATTTAAAAGTAATGTTCGGGGTTCAGGACGTAAGTAGTGGAATAAATAAAAATGTATTCATCAAGCGTATTTCTAATCCTAAAAAGTCAAATTGCATTTGTTCTAAATGACAGATCTGCAGGTTACCTGCTAAAATTGGATGAAATCTCATGTAGCCAGGGTGCAACTTCTGGCAGAGAAAACTGACTAGTAGTTAGGAATTATTTAAATTAGAAGCTGAGACAGACAGGTGTTGAGGAGCATTTAGGTCACACAGACACATTAATAAAACAGAGATGCTTTTCAGCCGAGTAAGGAGGAGGACAGGGATACACAGCTGAACTGGAGGAGGAACAGATGGAGATCATGGAGTTAAAATGTCAGAGCACAAAGGTAATGTGAGTGTGTCAGACTAGAAGCTAAAAGAAAATGACTGCCATTGTCTGTGTACCTGTGTGAGAATCTAGAAAGTAAGAAGGGATTAACTCCTTTGCCCATTATTACTGAGGCATGGCAGAATGACAGGGCTTGATGGACACCTCGGATTCCTGACTATGACTGCGTGTAGGACAGATCAGGTCATAGATCTGAGAGGGGTAACTGTTCTGTTCTTCTATAGACTAAGGAAAGGAGATATATGACAGGCATACCAGTCTGATTGCATTTTACTGCTTTTTTGTATGGTTATTTTGCCTTGGAGTGTATGCTTTCAACGAAGCAGGGTTGAGTTTGCAAGATCTAGCCTTAGGTTTTGTGCCGCTGGAATATTGCAGTACTGCCTTACTGTTCGGTTAATACAGGATTACTGTTTCGCCATGGGATAGTAATAAATGTATTGTGCAGAAGTCTACGTGGAAAAGCCTGAGCAAGAGTGCACGAATACAAGATTTTCTACTCTTGTGTGGGCAATCTGTTATGTAATCAGGCTGCTGACAGTTGCATTAATCAGTATTTCATTTTTACAGAGAACTGCTCTGCCTCTGATGTGAGTTTAATAAAGATGTGTTTATTGTGAGACTTTTGTCAGCCTAGCAGGACAGTGTTTTCCTTTTACTGAATGAATTTGGAAAAAGTAGTTATGCTGAAAGATACCTTAGGGCAGGAGATGCTAATTGTGCAATTAATGGAAGATGCTGTCTTATGCAAATTATTATTTTTTTTCCTAGAGTAATTGCATACTCTATAGTTCCTTCTTAGAGAAAAATACAAAAAGAGTTGATTTATCTCCCCGTTGCACAGGGCATTCTGTAAGTGCTGTTTGTCTCTTTCATAGCAGGTTGAACGCTTTTGCCATAAGAAACATAGTAAATAGGGAAAATAATCTGATCCCTCTGGCTTCTTGAGAAGTATATTATGCTGTTTTCCCCTGATGCATGAGGCTGGTGATTTCTTAGTGCTAATTAACATTCATGTCTTCAGTCCTTAAAAATAAACATATACACACAAAAGAAACCCCAAATTCCAAAATAGTGCTTGGCTGGAACTATAGATAAGACTGTCCATCACTGTCCGAGACACTCTGGTATCATCCGAGACACGTGAATAGTCTCCAAACGCCGTTAGTGCACGCTGCAGAAAGGTTCTGCTGTATAATATCACTCCTTGTTTAGCTCTCCAACTGGAAATAAACTGGTATGGTTCAAGTAGATCCTGTAGCTAACCTAGCATCTGTATTTCTAGCATGTTGCTGGCAGAGTGGGGAGTGAGCCTGACACTGAATAATTAAAAAGCTGTGACCTGGGATGGTGCTTGTCAGATAGCTGTGGCCTGTTGCTTTGCTAGGACTGAGGGGAAAAATGAGAGTTGTGATATCTAAGTCACTAAAGTTGCAGATTACTTGAGCAATGACTTGGCATCAGACATGTACTGCAACAACTTCCTCACAGTGTGTGACAAGAAAGGACAACAGTAACTCTTCTGATGATCAGAAGTGCAAATAAAGGTATAGTTTATTTGGAGGCTGAAGGAAATGCATAATGGTCAGTTTAGCTGGAGAGAGGAAGCTGAAACTTCATTTCTTGTGGATTCTTCAGTGAAGCAAATGGAAATACAACAATGGAGGCAGCAGATGGGGAGTAGGGGTCAAAAAAGCAAAGGGGAATTATTGTCTGTCCCAGGATTATCCAGGCCACCTAAAAATCAGTATTCTTGGAATTGAAAGCCAATAGGAGTTAGCAGAAGATTGTGATGGGCTGTTCATGATAAGAACCAGGTGCACTTTCAAAGCCCTATATGTAGAGGTAGTGGGTCCTGTAGAGAAGGTTCACAGTAAGCTTGCCACAGCAAAGGTAGTGTGCAGCGCTGGCTCTTCCTAAACACTCAGTGATAAGCAGTAAGACACACAGGAAAAATGTAATTATTGATGATTGTGTGGTATTTGAGATGATGCTGGTATCTTACCAGCTGTAATGATTTGAAAGAAGACCAGTGAGAGACTCCAAGTCAGAAATACAATTTAATAGGAAAAAATGAAGTAAATGCAATAGTACAAGAAGCCACTGACAGAGTCAGAATACAACCTGACACTCTGTTAGTTAGGGTGGTGGTAGCACTTCAGATGAAGTGGTCTTGTTGAAGCAGTGATCCTGTAGAAAAGTCTGGTAGCTCTTGTCCTCTGGAAATCCTGTGTGTGAAAGGAAGGAAGGATGGGTTCGCATCATGTGTAAAGGATGTGAAATGGATCCTCAAGAAATGGAAATAGTCTCTGTCCATTTATCCAAGAACACGTTATGGAAAGGATTAATAGTAGCATGTCACCAGCAGAGCTGGTATGTTACTAGGAGCCTGTCAGGATGGAAGCTTCAGATCCTGAAGAAAAGCAATGGAAAAATCATCAGTTTTCATGTTTTCATGCAGTAGGGTCACACATGGTTTAAATCGGACATATTAAAAATTTGTTTCATGAAAATCAAGGCAAATATTGTGGGAATTTTTTTTTTTCCTTTATTAAGAGTGTAGGCCAATTCAGGGCCAGGGCTACCAGTGCTGGCAAATATTTTGTGACACCAGCTGAGGTTTTTGCTTGGGCATACAGCCAGAAGGAAAGGGAAGCAGAGTGAAGTAAAAGCTTCTGGGTGAGACCAGTTGAAGAGGACCCAGTTTGGTGCCCTGTACTCAGCACTGGTGAGGCCACAGTTGTGTACTGTGCTCAGTTTTGGGCACCACAGTATAAGAAAGACATTAAGGTGCTGGAGTGGGTCCAGAGAAGGGTCTTAGGAGGAGCTGCTGAGGGAACTGGGATTGTTTAGTTGGGAGAAGAGGAGGCTGAGGGAAGACCTTCTTGCTCTCTACAACTACATACCTCTCTGAAAGGAGGTTGTAGTGAGGTGGATGTTGGTCTCTTCTCCCAGGAAACTAGAGATAGGACAAGAGGAAATGGACTTGAGTTGTGCCAGGAAGGGTAGATTGGATTTGAGGAAGAATTTCTTTCCTGAAAGAGTGGCGAGACATTGGAACAGACTGCCCATGGAGGTGGTGGAGTCACCATCCCTGGAAGTGTTAAAAAAATGTGTGGATGTGGATATGGTTGTAGTGGTCATGGTAGTGTTGGTTTGATGGTTGGACTTGATGATCTTAGAGGTCTTTTCCAACCTTAATGATTCTATGATTTTAATATCTAGAGTGGGAGCTTTTGCAGAAAACTCTGAGGCCAGCAGTGTGAATCATCAGATCAGGGAGTTTGAGAGTGATGATACAGTCTCAGATAGTGAGGATGGAGAGTAACTTAAGGTAGGATGGGGCAGTTTAGGCCCAGAGGTCAGCTATAGTTCTTGTATTCTTATGCAAGGAAATACGGTTGGTGTATCTCCTTGGCTGAATAGACTGACTTTGTACTTTCTTAAAGCCTTCAGGCTTCAAGAAACTGTTACCTTTAGGAAAACTCACCTCTCCTTCACCTTTTCCCACAGCATACTACAAAAAGGAGAAATGACCCAGTGTTTGTAAGGGGACTGTGTTGATGCTGTTGGACATACAAGGGCATTTGACTTTTTTCATTTGATATGAGTAGTTTTTAAGCTTGCTGCATATAGTGATACCAGGTTTCTGATCCAGAGAAGCAAAAAGCTTTTCCCAAATGCTAGTTAGACCAGACTGGACAGTTGGTGTTGGCTTCTTTCATGGCATGTAGATGAGAGGCTGCCTGCAGCACAAGACCAGAATGCCAGAGTGAAGGGAAATTTGAAGAACTGGGTAAGTGACTGTGGTACGGATTGCATTTCATAGTTATTGTATAAACTGCAGGTGCAAAGTATGGATTAGACTTACTGAGGTTCAATAAAACTCTGAAATTTATGGGTAACAAGTTGTTCACTACACTCACTACTCATAGAATGAATAGCATCAAATGATAAAAGTTGCTTTGTCTTAGGCGTGGGGGCTAGACAAGATACTGTTTTTGGTGTTGCTTTTTTTTTGTGTCTGAAGGAATGAGAATCCTTAAATGCTATCCCTGTCTAGAGTAAGTGCACTGGTAGCTTCTCTTTGTAGTTCTATTAAAAAAAAAAAAATTCTCTAACAGGTCTTATTTTTTCTTTGTTTTCCTGCTGCTCTGCAGAGGATTCAGGATTTTTAAATGTGTAATCAAAAATGTTTTCAGGCATTACAACAGCAAACATAAATTTTCAAGGATCCATGTGTTCTGCAAGAAATCTTGCAAGGAAACTTCAATAATAACAACAAAAAGTCATAATATCAGCTTCTTTTTTTTCCTGCACTTGCCTTTTCTGTTGTTTGTGCTTCATGCATGTCAGTGTGATACCAGATAATGTAATTTTAACTATTTAAGTGTATCTATTATTAACCCAGAAGTGGGTTATTCACTTAAGGATTTTAGGGAAGTTCCTAAGAAAGAGGTTTTTAAAGTAGGTACTTAAGCAGATCAGTTTTGATTCACATAAGCTTTTTGGCAGTCCTAGGTGGCCCATGCTTGACAGGAGGTCTCTGTGGCAGGTAAAAAACCAAGTCTGCCACTGCAACACCATTTCCACTCTTAAGCCTAGTGCAGGTTAGAGAAAACTCAGAGCTCGAAGTTCATTATCTTCTTGTTTTCCTGAACAGGAGATGTACAGCCACCTCTGGGTGCGCTCTGTTTGGTCGAGTGTGGTAACTAAAAGGTAGCAGTTAGGCTGTAGCACTTGTCCTGTTTTCCATACTGCCATGGTGTGTGCTCTGCAACTTCTAATCTAATAGAAGAGAGAAGGAGGAAGAGTGTGAGCAGTGCTGATAAGTGCCTGCAATTACTTATGAATTTGATTAATTTGCCACTTCTAATGTTGTGTGCAATGGGGCTTGTTCATAGTGTTACCTTTTCACACTGTTTTTCATTAACCTGATGTTCCTGACTCCTAACAACCAGGATGTTTTAATGGCAGATTCCTGAACACATATGCAGAGAGGGGATATTTCAAAGAGTGTAGCAAGCATGAAATTAGCTTTGAAAGTTTTTTAGCAGGAAACTTTTTTTAAAATGTGTAATAATAGCGTTTGGGGAGAGGGACTGGTGTTGGGTTGGGTGGTTTTGTGGTTTTGTTTGGTTTCATTTTACTTTTGGTTTAATTTTTTTAAAATTTTTTTCTTGGGCAGACTTATTAGCATGTGGTTGGGTTTTTTTTGCATTATTTGAAGAGACAGGGAACATATTTATGGTTTATAAAGCAGCTTCTACAATAACTATCACAATTAACACGATAAACATTTCCAGGCTAAAATTTTCTTTACTCTTAGGTAAGTACAACCCAGCCAAATTTAAGCAAATCCAAGTGCCTTAATACTTTGCTTCCAAGAAGCCTTGGCGATATATCCTGCAATGAATGGACTGGCTGACAGGAATTGGTGTTGAGGGGTTTGTTTTCCTCCAGCCGGGCTATGCATGGCGAGCGGTGTCACCCCCGTGCTTGGCACCCCAGTTGAGGGAGGTGGGCCCGGCGCAGCTGGGCCGCAGCCACAGCGGGGCTGTACCCGGCTCAGGAGCGCAGAGCCCAAAAAGGGGCTCAAGGAGACGCCGTGGGCAGCACCGGCCATGGTTGTAACCCGTGCAAAAACCCTCGTCAAAAGGGAGGCGCCGACCCAGCCAGAGGCCCGCGCAGCCCTGCCGGAGCCTGGCACTGCTGGCCGAGGGTGGCCAAGGCCGTGCCTGTGTTCCAGGTGACTGGGTGAATGATCTGAAGGAGGAAGCTGAAAGACTGAGGGCTATAAGAGACTGTGAGAGAGAGAGACTGGTGGAGCCAGGGACTGCCATCCCTGGGGCACAGGCAGCAGGTGGAGGCTCCATGAGAAGCAGAGGATCCCCCACCCTCTTGTCACCAGGTAAAAGGAGAAGAGCTGAGAGATAGGGGGCAATGGAAACAGGTTCCTGATTCCATTCAGGAGAGGCAGGCAAATCTACACACACCCACCCCCCATCTCCCTGTCCTTCCCAGTTGCCCTTACACAACAGGTTTATGGCTCTGGAAGGTGAGAGCTGGGTCAATCAGGTTGGCAAGGAAAGTCCATCTGGGGAAACACCCAGAGTGAATCAGTCACCCCCGCAACTTAGGACCAGTTCAATAAAGAAAAAAAGGAGGATTCTAGTAGTAGGTGATTCCCTTCTGAGGGCCCTGTATGCAGACCAGATCCATCTCACAGGGAGATCTGCTGCCTCCCTGGGGCCTGGGTTAGGGATAAGGAAGCTTCCAGGTCTGGTGAAGCCTTCAGATTATTACCTGCTTCTGGTAATGCAGATTGGCAGTGATGAGGTCATGGAGAAACAACCAAAGGCAATCAAAAGGGACTTCAAAACACATGGGTGGATGCTACAAGGATAAGGTGTGCAGGCTGTGTTTGGCTCAAACCCCTCAACTGCAGAGAAATATACTGAGAAGTTTAGAAAACCACACGAGATAAACACCTGGCTGAAAGGATGGTGCCAACAGTTCAATGTTGGGTGTTTCAACCATGGGGGAGGTCTACACAGCATCTGGCCTATTGATATCAGATGAGGCTCAGATGACTGCAAGGGGAAAAACAATCCTAGAACATGAGCTGGCAGAGCTCACTGAGGAAAGCTTTGAACTAGATAGGAAGGGGATAAAACCAGGTGCGGTGAAGATGACCCAGGCAATGACATAGCAACATTGTGAGCGATACCACTAGCCCAGCTGAAGTGCAGCTGTACTTCGTTGGGGACTCCATTTGATTCATCAGGGCCCAACTCAAATGCCTTTATGCAAATGCCTACAGCATGGGCAAGAAACAAGAGGAGCTGGAGATGCTTCTGTGTCTCCAGCACTATGATCTGATTGGTGACATGGGGGAATGACTCCTATGGTTGGTGTGTTAGATTAGAAAGGGTATAAGTTCTTTGGGAAGGACAGGCAGGGGAGGTAAGGAGGAGGGGCTTTTGCCCTCTATGTCAATGAACAGCTAGAATGCATGGAGCTCCACCTGGCAAGTGTTGACAACAGGATCGAGTGCCTGTGGGCCAGGGTGAAAGGATGAGAAGGATACATTACAGTGGGGGTCTGTATCACCTCACCAGGAGGACCAAGTGAACAAGGTCCTTCATAGAAAAAATAGGAATCACTGCTTGTTCACAAGCCCTGGTCCGAATGGGGGACTTTAATCACCCCAGTATCAGTTGGAGGGATGACACAGCAGGGCATAAGCAATTCAGGAGATTCCTGGAATGCATAGCTGATAACTTTCTCCTCCAAACAATAGAGGAACCAACAAGTAAAGTGCCATGCTAGACCTTGTCTTCACCAACAGGGATGGGCTGGTGGATGATGTCAAGCTCATGGGCAATCTTGGCTGTAGTGACCATGAGATGGTGGATTTTAAGATCCAAAGGGCATCGAAGAAAGGGGCTCTCAGCAAGCTTGAGACCCTTGACTTCAGAAGAGCCGACTTTTCTGTCTTCAGGAACCTCCTTGGTAGAGTACCCTGGGACAAAGTCCTAGAGGGATTGGGAGCACAGAAAAGCTGGTTGACTTTCAAGGATCATCTTGTCCAAGCTCAAAGGCACTGTAACCCTAATAAAAAGGAGCCAGGCAAAAATGCCTATACAGGATGAGCAAGGAACTCCTGGCCAAAATCAAGTACAAAAGGGAAATCCACAAAGGGTGGAAGCAAGGACAAGTAACCTGGGTTGATTACAAAAAGATTGCTTGCAAAACCAGAAGCCAGGTTAGAAAAGCTAAAGCTTGAACAGATTCAAATCTGGCCAGGGCTGTTAAAAATAACAAAAAAAGATTCTACAGGTGTATTGGAGAAAAACAAGAGAGAATGTGGGGCCTCTCCAGAAGGATAAGGGTGACCTGTTTATTGAGGATAAGGAGAAGGCTCAAGTACTCAATTACTTTTTTTCTTCAGTCTTCACTGGTAACCACTTGAGCCACACCACCCAAATCACAGAGGGCACTGGCTTGGTGTGGGGGAGCGAAGAACCACCCAGGGTAGGAGCAAATCAGGTCCAGGAGCACCTAGAGAACCTGAAGGTGCCCAAGTCCGTGGGACCTGATGAGATACATCCATTGGTCCTGAAGGAGCTGGTGGCTGAAGTTGCTAGGCCACTAGCTGTCATATTTGAGAAGTTGTGGCTGTCTGGCAAAGTTCCCACAGATTAAAAAGGGAAGCAAAGAAAACCCAGAGAACTACAGACCAGTCAGCCTCATCTTTGTGCCAGGTAAAATCGTGGAGCAGATCCTCCTGGTATCTGTACTAAGGCACATAAAAATAATGAGGTGATTTGTGACAGCCAACATGGCTTCACTAAGGGCAAATTGTGCCTGATTAATTTGGTGGCTTTCTATGATAGAGTTACAACTCTGTTAGATAGGGGAAGAGCAACTGACAATATCTACCTAGACTTGTGCAAGGCATTTGACACTGCATGACATCCTTGTCTCTAAGATGGAGAGACATGGACTTGATGCATGGACCACTCTGTGGATAAGGAACTTGCTAGAAGGTCTCAATCAAACAGTTGTGATCAGTGGCTCGAAGTCCAGGTGGAGACCAGTGACAAGTGGAGTTCCGCAGGGGTCTATTCTGGGTCCAGTGCTGTTTAACACCTTTATCAGTGACATGGATGGTGGCATTGAGTGCCCTCTCAGCAAGTGAGACGATGACGTGAAGCTGTGTGGTGCAGTGGACTCACTTGAGGGAAGGGAGGCCATCCATAGGGACTTATGAGGGAAGGGAGGCCATCCACAGGGACTTTGACAGGCTTGAGAAATGGCCCAATGCAAACTGCATTGAGGTTCAGCAAGTCAAAGTGCAAGGTCCTGCACCTGGGTGGGGCCAATCCCAGGCATAATTACAAACTGGGTACAGAGCTGGTTGAGAGTAGCACTGAAGAGAAGGTCTTGGGGGTGCTGATTGACAAGAAGCTCAACATGAGCCAGCAGTACGCTCGTGCACCCCAGAAGGCCAACTGCATCCTGGGATGCATCAATAGGGGTGTGGCCAGCAGATCAAGGGAGGTGTTTCTCCCCCTTTACTCTGCTCTTGTGAGACCCCACCTGGAGTACTTTATCCAGTTTTGGTGTTCCCACCATAAAAGGGACACAGATCTGTAGGAATGAGTCCAGAGAAGGCCACAAAGTTGATGCAGGCACTGGAACATCTCTGCTATGAGGATAGGCTGAGGGTGCTGGGATTGCTCAGCCTGGAGAAGAGAAGACTCGGGGCGGGGGGGAATCTTATAACTTCCTTTCAATACCTGAAGGGAACCTACAGGAAGTCTGGAGAGGGGCTTTTGACAAGAGTGTGCAGTGACAGGACAAGGGGAAATGTTTGTAAACTGAAGGAGAGTAGGTTTAGACTAGATCTCAGGGAGAAGTTCTTAAGTACAAGGTTGGTGAGACTCTGGAATAGATTGCCCAGAGAGGTTGTAGATGCCCCCTCCCTGGAGGTGTTCAAGGCCAGATGGAAAGAGGCCCTGAGCAACCAAGTCCAGTGGAGAGGTGTTCCTGCCCATGGCAGGGGAGTTGGATTAGAGGATCACTAGGGTCCCTTCCAGCCTAAGCCAATCTATGTATGACTGAATTCCCCAGGAGAGCATGGTATAAGGACTGGAGGAGTTGCCCCCAGCTGGCAACTGAAGTCTTGCCTTGGATTGGTGATTGAAGGGAAAAGTCAAGATTATGTTTGGGTAGCACTGAGAGAGGAAAACAGAGGGAAGTTCACAGCATTTGGAAATGTTGAAATGTGTTTTTGTTAAGTGCCTGAGACTTGAGATACCTGTTTATTTAACTGTGCATCTCATCTCTCTTTGATACCTGCCTGTCAATAGCTTGTTCTGTGACCATTAGAAATGCATCGCTACAAGTAGAATAAAACTTTGTATTTTATTTTCTGTGCAGATGAAATTCTCAATTCCATGAAATTGAGTACCAGCACCTAGAATGCATCTAAATAACTTTCTGCCTGTGCTGGCTGGCATATGTTGCCAGAGTCATGGTCTCGGGGTTTTATTGAGAGTTAGCTGTACTGGTGGGCTGTGCAGGTTCCTGCGGTGTGCTGCCTTCAGCAGTGTACAAATTCTCTCTGTCTCTGTATTCACTCACTGTATTTCCAGATAGTGAAAAGGAACAACCTTGAGCCACAACACAGCGGTTACTGGGGGACATTGGCTGTTAACTAAGCTGAGGAGAGGAGACTGCCTGGGTGAGAGTGTTGCCCAGTGATCTAGAGAGTATGATGTGAAATGGTTTTGGGGAAATGGGATGTTACTTTTTGGGTGTTTTCTTTTTTTTTCCTTTTTTTTTTTTTTCTTCTATGAGAGGAGGAAGCCCTGATGGACGCACATGGCTGCTGCAGTTTTCTCTCTCTGGTGCTATGCTGTAAATTAACTGTACTCCTCTTGGACATGAGAAAGCACATTTATTTAATCAACACAAAACACAAGTTCACTCTTGTTTTCTGTAGTGGGAAGGGAAGTGGGAGTCTTTTGTCAAATTCGTATTTAAAGACAAGTTTGGGAGCTGGTATCATCAGAGACACTAGTGATTTTTTTTTTCTTTGTTTTTTTTTTTTTGAATCTCGGCCTTTCAGTTGATATTGAATGTCCTTTCAAAACTATTTGCTGAATTTTTGCAGCCCCTCACCTCCCCCCCCAGCTCTCAATAACTGACAGGTTGTTTAAACTGTTTTGTTGCAAGTTTATTGTAGGTATTCCTTAAGTGTACCATATTCTTCCTGTATATTTGGAGTGTGTGTGTTTCATTGGTTGTGATACTTGTATTTACTTTATGAGCAATGAACGCTTTATGCAGCCAGCTCTAGGAGCATGAGAACTGCAGTGTGAAAGCCAGGCACAGTATTATTGGTGAGCTTGTGTGCAGTTCTGTCTTCAGGCACAAGTCACTCAGACCTGCCACGCGTCACTGGCTCCTCATTATACGTTAGTATGTAAGTTATCTGAGGCTATTCAGTACTTAGTTTAAGATGGTTTCATGAATATTGTTAAATATGTAGGTAGTAGCTTTTTCTAGAGAACGCAGTTGACTCCTTTTGCCTCTCAGCCTCTTGTTTTGATTTTCAGTTGTGACTGAGGGCTTCACCACCCCTCGCAGCAGTGTGGTTGGTTGTGGGATGGCAGTTCTGATGCCAGTGCAGTTTGGAGGGGGTGTGTGTGTGTGTGTGCCTATTTGAGCAGTGTTGCTAACGGGTTTTTACTGGTTCCATCAGCAGAGGCTGCAGCGTTTGACTTGAACTTCCAGGCTCTAGGAGGTGTCACTTCCTCTGCTGTAGTAGGCCTGCTTGTGTACAGACTTTCTTCAGACGTACTTGCCTATCAGTTTCTGAGGACCAAACTGCTGAATTAGTACTGTCCTGGTTCCGTGTAAAAAG
>NW_008596824.1:42536-55350 GCF_000691845.1 Merops nubicus | reverse complement strand
ATATATATATATATATATATGGAAACAAATTGTTGTCTTATATATTTTTTCCACACTTTTTCCCTCTTTTTTCAACTGATTGTAAGCTTAAATCTAACAATCCCTCTAAGAGATAAAATTAAATTACATCAAAAGTGTCTGGTTTCCTCCCTGGTGTTCTCTAGGAGTCATAAGAGATCCAAATTGGGAAGGAAGCTTCTAGTACTACTTATTGACTCTATAATCTTTAAGTTTCCATGAATTTAAGAAAGATTAATTGAGGAAACATTAAATCACAAAGTCTTGCAAACTACTTCAAAAGGCAAATTAAAAAAAGTCCATTCTGAAGGAGTCAATTAATCACAGAAAATAGATGATGACATTTATAGGTAGTTCTATTAAAAGCTATATGAGTGTTTCAGAGCAAGACCTCAAATTATACTTTGTAATCAAAGTCTCAAATTATAACTAATTAATATCATTACTGAAATGAAACGCTCATGACATTTATGTGATTAACATGATCAGAGCAGTTGATTTTATCATTGGCCACTCACAGGTAATTAAAAGAAATGCTCCTTAATGTTAGTACCACTGCAGAAGTTTCACAGGCCTCACGATCTATAGCAACAGCTTCAAAATACGCAGTTGACTGGTGGAGGTCAGGTTTAGCAGGAAGGTAAAGCGTTCTGCCACTAACCAAAGTCTATGGACTAATCCATGTACCTTAGTGCCACAAGTTACCACAGACATCCACAAGGGCTGTGAAAGGTGTGATGTGACCTATGGATAATCTATGCCTTCCTGGAATGACAGCTAGAAGCATACTCTACGACATCTAAAATCACATCAGGCATTTTCAATGGACACCTCACTTGCTCTGATATTTACTTATTAGGCATAAAGAACATATAATAGCACTAACTCTTAGGAGAAAAGAATCAGCCAAGTGAGAAATTAGGAACACCACCTTCATTCTATCAGAGTCAAATAAAATCAGAGGTAGGAAAAATATTTGATGCCCACTTCTCTCTTTTAGCCTCAGAAAATGTGACTAATAGACTTTTATAGTATAAGAAACCAAAACTCTGAAGATTTTTGCATCCAATTCCTCTCCCTTAAAAACAAATAGGAAAAAGTGAAACGGTCACTGTTTTCTTACTTTTTTTTTTTTTTTTTAAAAGTATTATTATTTTAAAAAAATAGCTCCTTACCAACTGGGCAAAAGAACAAAACTTAAAACCACTCTCAGCACCATTCTGGGATTTGGAAAATATGAAATATGAAGATCAGCTTAATTTGCGATGTGGAAAATACAGTCCTGAAAGTTTTAAGCAAGAAAAAAAAAAGAGCCCTTAAGCCATGCCTGAACATGGTTTCAAAAGGAGCCTTCCTCAAATGCTGAAGACTTTGCAAATATTTCATTGTGATCCACATTGAATCACTACTTTCTTCTGTTCATCACTTATCTTTTTACCTTCAGAAAGCTTAGTGCTGGTAAAACCCAGCTGAATCAGAGAATAAATACCCAGAACTGTTTCATCAGGTTGGTATTCACAATGCATAGATCCTATATCACTGGCAACTGCCTAAGATTGGTTAAAAAGTACTAAAGTAATTAATTCTTAAAAAGTTCCATTCAGGTTAAGCAATATAAAGATACTATAATATTTTAGGAAGATTTATGCTGCATTGTTAAAGTTCAGGAAGCTTTTGCTGTGGAATCACAGAGTCACAGAGGCCCAAAGGGACCGCTGGAGGACATCTAGTGAAACGTGCTTGCAAGGTATTAGTTATTTCTTTTCTATACAGGCTGAGCTGTACTTTGACTTGCTAGACTTTGGAAGGGATGAGGTTAGGGAAAACAAAAAAACAGCTCCAAGTCAGGTGAACTTGTTCCTGAAGTACAGATGAGATGGAGGCATTTGCTCTTATGCTTTGTTCCCACTATTGTTATTCAGTAGGCTCTGAAAAAAGATATTAATCACAACCCACAGATTCTGAAAGGAAAAGAAACCAATTATCTTTAACCTCACCAGATCAACTCAAGACTTACTGGTGAGCAGTAATGTATTGCAGCACTCATTCTAAGATGCAAAGGTTTGAAAGTGCAATGAAGCCTGAAATAGCACTTTCCATTACATAGAACGCAGCTTATTGAATAGGCTCCCAGTACACAAACTGGATGTATTAAAAAGAAATGGAAGGTGATATCAGTCTGAAGAAAAGTATTCAGATATCCATGTGCTGATATGCTAAAATAAAAACAACCAACAAAAAGTTAGTTTTGACACTCATGCAAAGGTGTGTTGGTACCAGATAAGGATCTAGTATGTCCTGTCTTTCACTGAGCAGTTCCTAACTGTGTCCCATTACCTTTCATGACTATAAGCTGTACACACACTAGGGGACAGAAAGGAAGAATAGTTAAAAACAGCTACTGAAGCAGAAGCAGAATTAGTGAATTCCATTTTCACTGTTAAACTGCTACACAAGCATGAGACTAACTGGTAAAACTGAAAGATCTGGAAAGAATCCCTGGCTGAGGATGTCCCTCTGGTTTCTGAAGAGATAGCTTACACAGGTATGATTCTTCATGGAGAGATTCAGAATCCAAGTGCAGCCTGTTTTTGCTGTAGGTTTGGATGACAGAATATATATGTTCCAAAAAAAAAAACCAAAACAAACAATATCAGTGGGATGTAATGAAGTACTTCCTAGACAAAGGCATCCATCCAGTACATAAAGCTAAATCACAGAACTCCTAAGATGGTTCCAGCATTTTTAGTGTGAAAAAGTAAACTAGCTTACTCTTGAAAGTAAAACATCTTTAAAAGAGGAAAATAAATTACTTGTAGATTTTTTCTGTGAAACAATACTTACAACCTGAATCTGAGAGCAGTGAGCTAGACAAAAAGCTGTTCTGAGTTCTCCAACTGGAAGAGCAAGCAGCCACTTCTATATCAGAAATTTCAGCATCCATTTTCACATCCTGTGGCAGCCAAACAAAAATAATTTTTATCTTCTAGTATCAAGAAACTGCAAACTTTAACAACAAACATACAGTATCACACATACAGGTATATACGGTGATTTCACACATGCTGGAAAATACCGATTTGATTTCTCAGAATTCTCAGCACTGCAGCTAGGTTCAAATTAATTTGCTTATGAGTTTCATCGCTAAAAAATCTCAAAAATAATGCTTTGCCTTGAGAAAAGCATTGGTAGCACTGCAAGTTTTTGTCATCACAATAAGTTGTAAAAATGGTCTCTTTCCTGTTGACATCCCATCCACAGTTCAAGATGAAGCAGGGCAGACATCAGTGAATGACTAATTCCTCATCAATGAATGGTCTACATTAATTTACTGAAATTCTACAAGTAATAATAAAAATTATCTCTGTTTTCCTTGCCACTGGGGAAACTCAAACTTCACTGATTTCTCATATGAAAATACCTGAAGTTACTTTTTCATTTTTTTGTTAAACCATTAAACAAAATCTGAAGTACAATGTTACTATTTATGGCCTGATCTATACAGCATAGCTTTTTGGTGAGTGAAGTCATTTAGTCTATAAGCTAAAAAAAGATTATTTTGAAAAGGCCATTTAAACAAAAATCTCTGTAAATCTGTATTAGCACTGCAGCAAGTAGCCCCCAGTTGCAATACCTTCCAAAATAAGATTAAAAGCTTGACTCGGTATCCAAATTACTCGGTTTCTTTAAATGAGAAGAAATAATAATGTACAAATGCATCAGTTCATAAACCACTCATTTTTGCTACTGAATTCTTATCAACAGCCTGGGGGATTTTTCTTAAAACATCTTGCAATTTATCATTCATGCTGATCCTGAGATTTTAAAACTAAACAGGAAACAAAATAAAATGCAACATTAATTTAGAGATACAATGAGCTTTTGTCCCATCACTTTAGAGGGATTTACTCCTATTAAGACTAATAGGAATTATGCATATTAATCCCCTTACGTGCTGATGAGAGACTTAATACCTAAAGTGTACAAAGAAGAACTTCAACTTTCAAAGAATAAAAAAGTTTGTCTTTTCATTCTGCTTCCAAAAATGCTACCTTAGAACACAGCTTTTAAACAAGCAAGGTGCTTCTACAAGCATCTACAACACAAAATGGCTTTCTCCTTATAGAAATTTTAACATACAGAATGTGCTATGTCCCATGTGCTTCACTTACATCTATATGCTGTGTTTCACTAGGCAGTCAGCTGTTTGTGACAGGGAAACTGTCCTAAAATATTTGCATCTATCCATCACAGCATTTATCTTTAGTTTTCCTCTAGCTTTCTCTTTTGATTTTGCTTTAAATTCTATTATGTTTATTTTATTTTTATATGTTATATATACACACACTTTCTTTTTCCCCAATTTCTTCTTTTCCTGCTATCACTCAGCCCTGTCACAGCTGAAAAATCGTAACTGTTGTACTTGATGGTATTCTGCCAGCCTCTGGCCTCCCCTATTACTGGAAATCTTACATTTCAACCCATACAAGTAACAATAACGATTTTCCTAGGCTTCTAAGCAACAGGTATTTTACAGCCATCTGACAAGACTACAGAGAAGTGGGAAGACTGAGTGAGAAGACAAATGAAATAATAAAAAAAGAATAAAACTAACTGCTTTTGGGGGAACATTCAACTAATTTCATTTTGCTAAAAATGGAAGGAGGTGGATTTATAAATGCCTGATATTAGTGTTGGCAAGCAAATTGAAAGAAAGGCTAGAAAGACAGAGGAGAAAGATTAATTCCACAAGTAATGTTACCTGAAATGGTCAAAGTGAAAATATTACAAGAACTCCCTTTTTTAAAACATGCATTTTCTTATCACCTATCAAATATCTGTCTACTTTGTATAGCAGAAGCACTACATTGTGCACAGAGCATGAAGCAAAACTATCAGAAAGAATAAGCTTTGATGTCCTCAAGCCTAGTCTTCCACCACTGAATTTTAGAGACTCCCAACTGACAAACAGTAAAAAAATTAAATAATTAAGTAACAATGCACTTGAGTAAGTTCCAAGGGAGGGTAAGAAAGGCAATCATTAAAAAGGTTTTTTTTTTAGACTAAGCTAGCCTGATCACTGAAATCAGATTAGCACCCGTCTGTTACTTGTTTTTGAACATTCTGTTCTATTTGCAACAGCCGTGACAGCACAGAATACTGTATGTCACGCAAAAACCCAATTAGGTCTGACTAAATGGAAGCCATTAAATGCTCCCTGTTGTCTAAAGAAAGAGGAAATATTGTTTTGGAATCAGCTTTATACTGCATTCTGAATATAGAGTTCAAATCATGCAAGCTCAGTAAGCTCAGTCAGCTTAGTATAATATATTCTAGTGTCAGCTGATTGCATTCCACTTAGTTTTTCAATGTCTTCCAAATTTCAATGGCAACTGAATTAGTAACTCTTGTGTAAAGGCAAAAAAAAAACCTCAAGAAACTGAAGATTATCATTAGGAACAGATTGAAAGTGACTTTGCCCTTTTTTCTTCCTTTCAATTCTTTCTTACAGAGAGCAAGAAGGCTTTTTCAAGTAGCTTAGTACCTTTCTCTTACAACTCTAACTTACTAAGCTAAAATACTATTTATTTTATCCTTTCCACTATTAAAAAGACCTACAGATAAGCATGTCCTCATTTTACAGAAGGAAGACTTCCATGGAGGAGGTAGGGAACACAAACAGCTTAAAGTTTTTTGATACATGATGTGTGATCCTAGATTTTAATTACTTAGAGATACTAGTAAGAATCATTGCCAAAGAATCTTGATTTGATCAGGAGTTAAGAAGCAGAAACACCACCATGCTTCTTCAGTTCTAATCATTAATTTCAACCATGTCCAGTGGTATCAGCTCACTGAGTGAACTATAGCAACCCACTTTTCCTCTGTTTGCCTGGACTTCATTTATGTATGAAACAGACATCATACAGTACCTTTTTAAAGAATGCAAAGATCAATCACTAAAAAGCCACTATACACGATATACAAATTAAGTATCCTTTTAATGGAGGAAACAGGTTTCTGTATTTATCTTTTACATGAAAGGACAAGGGAAAAATGAACAAATTAATCCAAAAATTGCAAGGACAGCAATTTGCCAAAGCAGGTAAACACTTCAGAGTAGTAAGATACAGTAAGACACTTTTCTGTGAAATTTTACAGATTTTTGGAAAGTATCCATGGCACTTCATAATGAAGACAACACTTCTGCTATCAAATTTTATATAAAAAGTGGCAGCTACATAAAATAAACATTCATGTGTGATTTTAGTCTGTTTGTACTAAGAGTTAATATGCATTACATAAGCTTATGCTGGTGATTGAAAGTAATCAGAAAACAAAAGTGGAGTGCATACACACCTTGAATTGTTGGACTCTTTGTTTTGAAGTTTCCAGCTGTTGCTGCAGACAACTCACTATTTCTTTATACTTCGCATACCTTTCCTCAATCATCTCCCTTCGGTAATAGGACTCCTAGAAATGCATCAAAAGACCTAAATTATTTCACAATCTGAAAAGTAGTTAATAAATGCTGTCTGCCTACTGTAAACACAGGCATCACCAAGGATTTTCAATACAGCATGACTGAATTAATTACTAAGACTCAGAGGCTGAAATACACGGGCCATACAAAAGCATAATGTTCTGTACAGAAAAGTAACATTAAAATGAAAATTGGTTAATAGCCTCATCCTTAAACTGGTGATTTCTTGTAACTCATTCCAAAATTCAGTAATATCATACCTTCTAACACAGAAATTCTGGAAGGGTGAAAAATTAATTATGATCCTGTATAAATAGCACTTGAAGAAAAAAATGTTCTAATGATATGGACTAAATAGGATTTTCAGATAAGAAAACATAACACTTCTCACTGAACTAGCTAACGAGTCACTTGAATGAATATAACTACCAGACAACTTGCAAGACATAATCAAAGATTTACTTTCTCTCTCCTTCTCCCTTCCTATGAAAACACCGAGTGAAGAACTTGCTAGCAGTGGAAAACAATGAATGGCTTTGAAACACTTCATTCATTCATTCATACCACTTGAATGTAAAATATGCTATTGTACAAAAAAATCCATTGTACTATTTTCAAACAAAAGAATTAATGAAACTCCAGACTGGCATCATTCGCACAGCTAAGGTATAAAGCTTAGCTCTTTTGAATAATAAATTATTTATTAAAAAAGAAACAGTCATTGGTAGGGACTCGCCTTAATGAAACAGTTTTTAAGAAGCTCAGCATCAGGGAGCAGGACAGAGCTCAAATTCAATCAAAGAATTTGGGTTCCAGTCTCACAAACGCTAAGTGATAACTACAGCAAAACAGAACATTACAGTGTCATTTCATAGTAACGTTAAGTAAGAGAGTGCAAGGGAAAACCCATATTCAATCTTCTCCTTTGCCTAGCCGAGAGAAGAAATTTTATTTTAGCAGGGCAGAACAATCAGACACAGAAGGCAAATGTCCGCCTCTGTCAGAGCAATATGATCTTCTGGGGATACATGGAATGTGACATTAAAACTATACACCTCAACAATATTTTTCTTAAAAATCCCAAACATTTCAATCAGCATTGTGTTCCTAACTGTGTTGTTGATCACAGCAATAGCGTACGGTTACTAAAATACGACCTCGTGCAAGAACACTTAGAATAAACCATGTTCCAAACAAGAATGTTTGCAATGTTTATGACTACCTCAAGAGCAGAAATTCTATACAGCAAATAGAATTCAAATTATGCATTTGTTGATCTGTGATTTAATACTGATTTAAAATTTATATTGTGCCATGAGGTTCCAAATTATTTTTTAGGAAACCATCAACTTAATTATGGAAAATAATAATAACACAATGTTTTAGCCACTTAACCACTGAAGATCTAATTTGAGGCTTATCACTCTTGACAGTACTCCACCACTACTGTAGTATGTCCCACTGCGTCCAAAAAAAGACACCTTGCTTAATAGTGATAGTGTAAAAATAAGTGACAAACAAAAAGCTGTAAAGCTCACTTATCTTCACTCATTACTTTAGATATTGAAATAACTAGCTAAATTTACTTCATTATAAAACTTTTATCTTTTAAGAAGTAATACCAGAACTTACCACTCAGTTACAAATATTCTGAACAAATAATTAGGACTTGACCTATTATACCCAGTTATCAATATTTGCTTACACTATGGAGCATCACCACTGTTACTAATTAAGACTAAATTTATAACCTCAGAGAAACCTGTATAAACATGAAAATAAATTTCTGTATGGATTTGTCTGATATAATATGTACATATTTAATTTAAAATATCTTAATAACCAATTTATCCATACATATGGAGAGTACGTTAATGAACAAAAATATTTCAGAACTACTGAAAAAGCCAAATGAAACCGTTCTTACTCCATTATCTTTGAAATCTTCTAACAGGCTCAGTTTCTCAGGAACAGACTCCAGATGGTCTAAAGCTACTCGAGTACTCTGTAGAAAGAACACAAGATAAAACACAAAAATTAATCAGTTCTTTCTGCCATCTCAAACATTAAAAACCTACTACATCTATTGAAACAGGTTTATATGTATATATATTTCTGTAACTGAAAGAGGTCAACAGTAAACGGACTGTTAAGGAAAAAAAAAGGACAAAACAATCCACACATCTTAGTTTCCCTAATTTGAATCTCCATTAATAGTTACTGGTTTATTGAGCATAACAATATTTATTTACAATTCTGGAGTTTATGTAGCCTTCCAAATGAAAATGTCTTTTATTGCATTTGAGGAAGAAAATACATTTAACAAAAATATAAATCCATACTCACAATGTTTATAGCTTTGTAGTTAAACACATAGTAGAATTGTCCTTTTTATCTTTTTTCTGGCAAATACAGTTAGCACTGTGCAGTTAGCACTTAGCTAAATATAGAACAATCAAATTTCATAGATTTGTTTTAGACCTATGATATGTACTGCTAAAAGAAATTACCACTCAAGGAAGAGTAAGGGTTGGACTCAACAAGATTTCACATCCGTGACACAAAAACAAAATCTAGTCCAGAGCAAGACGCAAAGAACTGAAGAAAATGAGTATCACGTTTAGTGTTTTGTGCACAGGTGAAATTGGTTGGGCATATATAAAGAGTTGGCATGTTCCAAAAGCCAAATGCTTCTGGAGCTTCTCAGAGGCTGCCCTTTTATTTGCTGAAGAATAAGTAGAAACAATACTGCTTGTACTTTCTGACCAACTGTTGGTATTTCCTCCACAATTCTATACATCAAACTTCTCTGGATAAGGTTCTGTTAAACTGGTATGCAGTCTACCAAAAATGGACCTCATTAAAATTAATTAATCATTTACTGCCCTAGAACTTTTAAGAAAAAGATCTATACAAGAAATAAAATTCAATCCTGAAGTCAAATATTGTTACTATGTAACGTCTGTGCAAACCGAGTTAACTTGCCCTTAACTACAAAAGCTCTGTTACTAAAAAAGCCTCAATTTCACCAACATAATTAACATCCCATTTAAATCATAGATCCCATATTTAAGACCTGAAGAGACTAAACTTTCAGTCACACCAGGATATGAAAAATTAGTGGGACCCTCTCAGCACAAGTACAGTCTACACCAAAAAGCTGTTTTTTGTATCACACAAAGTACACTGACAATTTTCAGAAGCAATCTAATGAGTCAAGACTGTAGTAGTGTTCTGTGTTGGGTATAACAAACCATGAAACATCAGTAGTATTAGCAAAGAGCAAAAATGCTTCACTAATAATTAATACTGACAGGACTGCCTGCAGGCTTCATTGTTATAAAAATCGTGCAAGTCTATGTAAGTTAGTTCTCTAGAGAATGTGATTCTTTAAAAGCACAGCTCATGACTGTATTTCTTTAGTTAAAAATCAATCACATTAAAATTTTAAAATTTAAATAGGGGAAATAGCAATGGAATGAACACTCATGTGAGCAGGCAGCTTAGATAATATCATTATAGTCATAGTCTATTAATAATCTCAATCACATAACAGAATGAATATTAAATATGGTGTATCAAGGTAATAGGTACATTAATAATTTAGTAATATATTAAATAGCATTATAAGCAATATATACTGCAAATACATAAAGCAACATACAAATAAAATATATTTATATATTATCATACATTAACAGCAGTATTACTAAAATACTATTTATACTCCTACCATATATGTCTAATGACCATAGATCTTTCTTCCTACATGCTGCTATTAATTACATAGACATGGATTTGCCCATACAATGAACTAACCAAGCCAGTGCTCCTATCATTGATAAGCAATACTGCAAATTACAATATCGTAATATATGAAAAGATTACAATAACATAATATAAGAAAACCCATCACAGTTTGCTTTTTGGCTTTGTGTAGCCTCTCTAGTCCTATGTTTTTTTAGGATGGAGAAGGGGAGTTAAAAGTGGAGAACCAGAACTAGACAGAGTAACCTAAGTACAGACGCACCATCAGTTTAGAAGCAATGGCATGTGTCTTGTCTGCTTTTCGTAACAGTTCCAAAAAATTCAGTTTTTTAAGATTCAGTAAAAAATGTGTTCCATAAATGAATGTCAAGTTTCAGAAACAGTGGGATTCACTGGCATAGCACACACCTGGGCTTGTAATCATTATTCAGTCCCAATAAACTAAATCAGGTAGTAGACATGAGACTGTTTTTTCTGTTAAACAAACACTCTTTTAGCTGTGTTTGGACAAAACCTAAAATTTATTGTATTATATTGATAAGAAGTCTTTTATTTTAATGTGCAACTTAATTTGCAGGCAGGTTTTTTTTACTTGCAAAATTCAGCTAAGAAGATTTTATAAGAAGAAAAAAAGTCTACTTTTCCTGTAACACACCTGGCTCTTTACCAGAAAAGAATTACAGAACCTTATATATTAATAATGAATGGTAAAATAGATTCTTCTTCATATATTCAGGATGTAATCAGACACGAGGCCCACATATTGCATTTAAAGTGTTTTTCACAGATTAGAGTGTAGAAATGTTTTTATAGCTATAAAATACCCTTTTTTTCCAAAGGCTACCATATGTCTCTACTTGACAGTAAAACTGCCTAGAGGTATCTATCAATCTCTAATGCTTCCCTCTTGTAAGAATCAACCATTTCACTTTTACCACAGTAACGAAGTGTTTGTTCATATTTCATACTTCATTTATAATGGCCTTATGTTCATCAAAGCATTGATTTTCCACACCATTAATTTATGATGAGATGAGATGTTTGCTGCCTGCTTCCCAGAGTAGCCCCTGGCACTGGTCTGCATGTGTATTTCTAAGGCTGGCAAATACATGAGAGAACAGGCATAAGCAATGCAAACTTAACTACATGTGAAAAAAAAAAATACTGAATCCTGATTTCAGCAGTCATCATACTATTACTAAGATCTCATGGACACATGTCCACAAAGTTTGTTTTACTTTGAAGACCAACAACTTCCCTACCCCTTCAGAAACAAAATTCTTCCTCACAGGAAATAACCCCAAAATTGTAACACCCTGCAATCTCTCCTCTTGGTCTAGTACCAAATTAAACCATAAATATTTTAAGCTTGTAGTATAAATTACCTAACACATTTTGCCAAAATATTTTACTTACAAACTACAGAAAAAAAAAAAAAAATTTGAGATGTCACACAAAGTTGAAATAAAGTTGTGGGGAACACAGGACACATTTAATGTAGTAGCTCCTCAGCATGCTATAAAGTAGATTCAATTTACAGCAATTTTTTTCCAACTACAAAGACTTTTGCTTTTTTTCCCCTCTCTGTTTTAATAAAGATGACCTGTGATCTGTTCTCAGCATAAAAGGAACTCAGGCCCTAAGTGTAAGCCCATGCCTTAAGCCATCCCATTTTTCAATTCTTTCTCAAGACCTCATGTCAACACCATCTGTAAATGGAGTTAAGGAAGATCATCTGTTCTCTGCAAGTGTCTCCTAAATATATCTCCTCTATTTCATGTACTTTTTGTGGGGGAAAAAAATATTTTTAAAATAGCTGTGCCTTAGCTAGATCTCATTAGATACATGATTAAATACTACCTTGAAAACACAAGACAAGCCTTTGGGTTACACCCATACTCAGTCCTTGTTTTTTTTTTGTTTCGTTGAGAATCACATGGATAAAGGACGATACAGGCTACTGGGATTTCTGAAAGCTTTTTTAGATTCCTAAAGTTTCAGCCTTACTTCACACAGAAAATTATGAGCTCTAGCTAACATTACTCCTGAGGAAGTAGACCATGGGGCCAGTATCAATCAGAAAACTAATATCAACACTGGATATAATCAGGAAAGGGGAAAAAAAGCCAGAGAACATAATTATTTCTAAGCATGATTCCACAGTGTGGTTGCACCTTGACTACTGAGTACAGCTGTGGACTTGTGTTTCAGAACAGAAATAGGGAAAGGTCAGAGGAGAGTAACAAGTATGATCAAAGCCATGAAGTGCTGTTCCAATGTGAGAAGTTATTAAATGCAATGACTTGGACTCTTCAGCTGGGAAGACAGATGCCTAGGGGAAGAAATTACCAATGTGCATAATATCAGACGACACATAAAGACAGAAAATTTTGTATGGGTTGAAGTAGAGAACCAGGCAAGTTCATGAATGCGAAGGATAACGGAAGGGTTCCTAGTTGCAGAAACTATATCTAAGTCTGAATGTCTCTGAGCTTTGAAAGGTTGGAACCACAAAGAATGAGTTGAAAACAAAATACACATCTG
>NW_008596824.1:30587-42505 GCF_000691845.1 Merops nubicus | reverse complement strand
GCTCTTCCCTAAACATTTTATTTTGGCCATTGTTGCGATGTCTATAGCTGGACTAGTCTGACCTTTGGTCTTAACTAGAATGGTTCCTTTTATATTCTAAAATTCCCACAGTCTTCAGAGCAGTTTGTGATTTGAATAGGATAACGCACTAACATTTTCCGGAACAGAAATGCATGCCATTTTCATAAAACCAAAGAAAAGAATAGTAGTGATGTACAAATGAAAGCAGAAAAAGAAAAAACCCAAGTTTGTTAGGGGAAATTCAATAAAGAAGGCAGCAACAGAAGAGTACGTTTAACAATGGGAGGGAAAGGTGACAAAAGAGCTTCTAGCTGGCCCACGGAATTGGTCCAGTAATTTAATGAAATGCAACAGCATTTCAAAAACAGCACCTTCCTCAAGGCAGATCAAATGCCATCCTTTTATCATTAATGACTACATTCTATTCTATTAAGAGATGGATTTAGCTGCACAGATAAAATGCAAAAAAAAGGATGTTAGAGGCACCTGTCATAGAGGGTAATTAAGTCCTGTTAACTTTTTTCCCAGAAATCAGAAAGCTGTATGCCATAATGCATACAAATAATCCTACAGAAAGCCATCACATCTGTCTGCTCACTGTTTGATGTGGAACAGAAGGTACCGATACAGTGTGCTGATGGTACCGATAAGAAGAAGAAAATCAATTGACCTAATCTGAAGCAGTATTAATGGCATTTTACTTAACAGCAGCTTCTTCCATAGAGTGCTATTAACCTTTCTGTTTTTAAAATAAAGATTATTTACTTTGAAAAGGGGTGTTCTATGTTTTCACAGAGAACGATAAAACAAATTACTCATTTTCCATGACTTCATACAAACACTTTGAAGTTTAAACTGCATGTGAACATTTAATCTGCCTATATGGATGTATTCTTGGTGATAGACATTTCACACTGTCTCAAGGGACGGTTCTAAATTAAAATCAGATACACATTTTATTTTTAGTCTCAAAGCTGCAACACTAAAGGCAAATAAATCAAAGCAGGTTTGTATATAGCCCTCCTAAAGTTTGCCTTTATAGTTAATGTTAAAAACACAAACATAAACCAGAAATCAAACTTCACTGACTTTTAAATACAGCGCTCCTTTCTTTTCTAAGGTACGTAAAAACAAACTGCTATCTGTATTCCACAGATATTTATGAAAATTAGAGCTGACTTAAGTGCCAATTAGCTAACCCCAAAAGAATACCCACAAAAAGACTACACGCAACTGTAATTTTAACTGACTAATGCATGTCAGCAGGCAGCTACTCACAGTTCAGATGGAAGATGTTAAAGGTGACCTACGATGACTTCTTTTGAAATGACCTTCACATACTGAATACTTAAATAGCAAGAACAGAATGCACCCACCATCTATAAAGGTATCCTTTGCTCTCCCAGTTAACAGCTGTAAAACCATGCATTGTCATCTTCTACCTCCAGCACTAGACTAGATACATCATATGATCTTCTACACAGGGCTTGGTTGTACTTAAGGGGTCTGCGGTTCTGTGTTGGCTTTCACATGCCAGGCAGATGCTATGGTTAACTGGGACATCCTGTGACTTTGTGCATCATATGCACAGAGGGAACATTCAGAGAAAGCAAAAAACGTATGTTGTATCTTTCTCTTGTACATGTTCCATTACTCAAATTATACCACTGTTTTGATGATTTCAGCACATTAAGAAGTCAATTTACTTTTACAAAGACAGACAATACAAATTTATCAAGGTACACAACATGCAAGTTCAATTGGCTTTTTTGCTATCCTACATTGTTTCATCAAAGTTTTAACGAGTAAGACTTGTTTTTTAAGCACAAGCTACACTTACACTGATGAAGAACAGAAGACCTTTGTTAACAATGCATGGCAAATGTCAAACTAATGGAACTTTTAACTCACATTCCAGATGTTTTTGCATGGGGTAGACCACATTTTAATTAAGAGAGCTTCATGGATGTTTCCTTTCCTGTTTGCAACGACATGGACCATCTCTTCTCTCTTTCATAAGGACATAACAGGAATTGTTTGCATAGAAAAATATTAGGAAAGTATTTATTGAATTTTTAGTTGTTTGATGCATACGAGTAGCTGGAAATGTGGGAGAGACAGTGTGGTCTTTTTTGGCAAGCCAGCTCTCATCAGCTAGTGCTCGAAGTACCAGTGAGGGTCCACAGGACTAGTTTTTGAGAATCTATTCTTTATTATTTACTAAGATTTTGATTAAAGACATCCAGACATAATTACTGGAAATGAAAAGAAATATAACACAAAAGGCAATGTGTGCCAAGTGAAGTCACGTTAGTGGGCACACACTCTTAAAAGGTATAAAGACTTCCTTTGTCATTCATTCATGAATGCTATCTTCAAACTTCTGGAGCTTTGCAGGATAAAACATTTTATATGTAATTTATGTTAATGATTTGTATGCTCGTGGTATTTCATCAAGCCTTCCAGAAAGCATTACAAAAATTCAATTAACATAGCCTTCATGGGAAAGAAGAAATATTGTTCAGTATCACAGCTGAGAAAAATTGAAATACAAAGAAAAGTGATTTAAACAAGTATTCACAGCAAATCAGTGTCAGATTGGGAAAATAATTAGGCATTTGGGTCATAGATTTCCCCATTTTAATCAAAAGATGTACAACAATGAGAGTGGGAAAAAAAGAATCTATGGTAGCATCAATAGGTGTAACTTCTGTCTGTGTTCCTAAGGCTATAATTTGAAGAAATTTAAAACATTTAAATGAAATCTAAATTGAAGGACCTAGAAGCACATTAGAAACATTTTAGTCATTGCTGCTGTCAAACAAATTATAACTTGTTTTGCAATACATAAGCAAAAAAAGGACGCTATACCACATATATCTATGTCTTACTTATTAAGTTGTAAGCATTCCATATTCTGTGGAAGAACTCATAGATACACATTCCACAGATGAAAGGCCAACATTTCTAAAGAGAATCTTGTGGCTGGAACATACAAGATCTCCCTTTAAAATTATTACACATACATACATACTATGCTAAAAAAAAAAAAGTATGCACCACTGTATATTACTACTGCAAGTTAAACTAAGAAAGGTAACTTAAGATATTTAAAGAATAGTCTTTTGTAATAAAAGATTTATCCTGAGGTTTTTACTTTCTCTAATGGAAAACTGAGATGATTTTGTTTTATTAAAATCTGGCAAAAACCTCTGGACCAGGTCCAGTTTTGGGTTCCCCAGTATGAGAAACATGCTGGAGACAATACAGCAAGGGGCAACTAATATTCTTTAAGGGACTTGAGCATCTCTCCCTTAAGGAAAGGCTAAGAGAGCTGGGATTAACCTAAAGAAGGGAAGAATCAAGGAGATTTCACTAATGTGTACAAATATCTGAAAGGAGGGTGTAAAGAAAAAGGAGCCAAACTCTTCAGTGTTGCCCAGTGACAGGACCAGAAGCAATGAGCATAAGCTGAAATATAGGAGGTTCTCTCTGAACATCAGGGAACACTTCCTCACTGTGAGGGTGACGAAGCATTGGCACAGGTTGCACAAAGAAGCTATGGAATCTTCATCCATGGAAGCAATCAAAAGCTATCTGGACACAGTCTTGGGCAACCAGCTCTACGTGGCCCTGCTTGAGCAGGGGCTTGGACCAGACGACCTCCAAGAGGCCCCTTCTAACCTCAGCCATTTTGTGATTCTACAATGTATTATATTACCAATATCACCACTGGAGAAACTATTAGGTTATTAGATCAAGGTGTTAGAATGCACCATGATTATTTGTCAATAAACAAATAGAAAACTGTCATCCCGAGTGCCAAACAAAGAGAAGCCTCTTAAAGGCAATTTAGCAATAAATTGTTAGGCCAGTATTTTAAATATTCTGTAACAAATACAGAATGAGATAGTCTTGATTCCAGTTACATGCAAATTTAATAGTCAAAGTCTCAATGCAAATATACTTTTCGGTAACTATGTTGTTTTACTTATTACATTTAAGCATTAGTTTTTACAAAACAGTTAACAACATTTTTAATAATGTAGAAATAACACTATATATCAGGTTTTGAGGGAAATAGAATTAGAGTAGCGACATTAGAAATGTACATATATGTTTAGTTTGTGGCCTTTGTGCAAGAACACAGTCTTAAATTAAATACGTAAGTTTGAAAAGGTGTGCAGTATCTTAGAAATCTATCTAGTTCAGTATTTTTGGTTTGCCTTCTAAATTCCAGAATTCACCAGAAAGTGAGAAATAAGTATGAATGGGAAAGGCAACTGTTAAAAAAATCATACTCTTAAGACCAAAATAATTTATTCTACAGAAAAACAATAAAAAATAAAATGTTGGCAGAAGAAAACTAGAGGTGGCTGTATTAGTCGGTCAAGAGAGGTTCTCCTCCCCCTCTATTCTGCATTGGTGAGACTGCATCTGGAATATTGTGTCCAGTTCTGGGCCCCTCAGTTCAGGAAGGACGGGGAACTGCTGGAGAGAGTCCAGCGTAGGGCTACCAAGATGATTAGGGGAGTGGAGCATCTCCCTTATGAGGAAAGGCTGAGGGAGCTGGGTCTCTTTAGCCTGGAGAAAAGGAGACTGAGGGGTGACCTCATCAATGTTTACAAATATGTAAAGGGTGAGTGTCAGGAAGATGGAATTAAGCTTTTTTCAGTGATGACCTATGATAGGACAAGGGGTAATGGGTGCAAATTGGAGCATAGGAGGTTCAAGGTGAATATCAGGAAAAATTTTTTTACTGTGAGGGTGATGGAGCACTGGAACAGGCTGCCCAGAGAGGTTGTGGAGTCTCCTTCACTGGAGTCATTCAAAACCCGCGTGGATGCCTTCCTGTGTGATGTACTCTAGGTGACCCTGCTCTGGCAAGGGGGTTGGACTAGATGATCTTTCGAGGTCCCTTCCAACCCCTATGATTCTATGATTAGCAAAAATCTAAAAGAACAAGTGAAGCACCAAATAGTAGGGGACAGAGAATGCATAAGTAGCAGGGTATTCTACAAGAGCGATAGAGATGCAGGGGGAGAAGACAACACCAAGGAAGAAGCAAAAAAGGTGGTGTGCATCAGGAGAAAAGAAACATCTGGCTGCAAGCACTGTCAGGCTGCAGAAGTTCCTTGGTGGGAGTGAGCAGAGAAAGGACTTGGGGAAGCTTGGGAAAGTTCTCCACCCCCAGCGAAGGGAAGTGACACCACTGGCTCGGTGATGAAAGGAAAGGAAAGGGCAAGGCAGGCAGGGCAGAGGATCTCAGACTGCTGCTCCTCTCCCGGTCATTTTTATAGGATCAAAGAATGGCTGTGTTCTGGGAGGACCAGAAGGCCTTTGATGTAACAGTAGCTTTGGCAAGACACTCCAAAAGCAAACCAAGGGAAGAATAAAGTATTAACCCTTAGATTCAAGATTTGCTAAACATTCATACATACAAAGGATCACAATCATAAAAGAGTCACAAGGGTTAATAGCAAGATTTGCTTGTTAATGGAAGGTACATTGAGAGAGACTGAGAGAGAATACCCTAAAATGGATAGTCAGGCACTCACATAATCTCTCTGTGCAAAGCACTGGGCATCATCATCCTTCCAATTCTTATTTTAAAATGGGTCATAAATCAGAGAACTAAGCCAAATTTGAGCCTGCTACTACCGTAGAAAAATCTAATAGCTTTTATATTGACAACTGTGTGAAGACAGAAATTTGTTCTACTGGTATTCAAAGATCTTACTTTCATGAACATAAAATATGAGTTACAACAAAATACATAAACATTCATACTGAAAAGGATATTCATATTAAATAATTTTGCAGAAGACTTACAGCATTACTGGAGTTAACCTGGATTTATGACATTGTACCAAAAGTTCATTCGCGTCCAGAAAAGTCTGATCCAAGTATTCTAAAGCAAGTGGTAATCTCACTTTTAGGTTCCATAATGAAAGAAGCAGGCTGTTTTATTGATCAAAGGCTATAGAATGCATATGTTAACTGGAAAAGCTTCAGAACATGGTTGACTTAAAATTAAATTTCCCAGTCTGTATGCCAGACTAGTGCTACTAAAGCAGAGGAATCTGACTTGCAGCTTATGGTCACAAAGAACATAAGAATTTAGAGAAACCCACCAGAAGGCAAAGGCACGGCATAAGCAGTAGCATGGACCTACAAAATGCACCCTGACCTCTGTATGAGGATTAGATACCCCCCCCCATTGTAGTTACCTCTCAGAATATATTACAGATTTGTCTCAAGAAAATTATACACCTTTTTCTATAAATAACATGGAGCCAAATCCTGTATGTAAAACTAAGCTACACTCAAGAATAAACCTTAAAGATACATCTTATTAATTATGGCAAAATATCAGACTACATAATTGATTACTAAAGTATTCAGGAAAATTACTTCTTAATAGCTGTGTAATAATCAAATTTACTTCATCAAAGAGTATTAAAACAAATATAAAAGGGGACAAGTAAAACAGATAATCTTTAAGTACTCAAAACCCCAGTTTTGCCTGCCTGTACTTGTTACTCCCTTGGCCCTTCTATGAGTTGAAGGGTTATTCCAGAATACATGCTGGTTCTTCATCTCCTTTTGTATTCACTAGTGAGTCTGTCTAAGCATTCCTAGTCTTCCTTCTTACTTTCCAGTTTCTGCTCCTGTACTGTGCACCCTTTTTGAGCAAGAAGAGGTGTACCTATCTACTGAGTCTTACTGTAGAAGTGATCTGACTGAAAAAAAGAAAAGATCAAAAAAATCCCAAAGCTTCTTGTGATGGCTAGTATTTGTCCTCGGGTTCCTTAAGGGAACGCCCAGATCAAGTGTCATGTCCTTAAGGAGGATGGCAATAAAGCTCTCCTTGGGAATCAGGTGAGTTGGCTAAGGAAAAAGGAGATCCAAGAAAACTGGTATAGCAGACAGGATGAGTCACAGGTAGCAGATGAAGCTTCCAGCTCAGACTGCTATGAGGAGAAGGAGCTGCCAGGGGTCAGAGATGATGCAAGGGACCCCCCAACCCCCACCGCTTTGCTGCAACTAACAAAATCACTGAGGGTGATGAAGCTAGACCTGGAAGGTTTATTCACACAGAGCTCTGAAAAGTATCTACTAGTTTCCTGTCACATTTCTTTCTCCCCCAAAGTTACTGCATTCATGACATGGCTACTACAATAATTTGACTGACAAGTGCAGGAGGCAGAAATTAGCAGATTACTGAGAAAGTGAGGAGAGTGGGCTGCCAAATATACCTCTTAAAATATGTACACGTACACAGTTTTCAGGTTGTTGTGTCAAACAGCATGTTTAGGTTAAAAATCTTAATCTAAAGATTTTAAACCATGCATTTTCTGTTAGATGTACGTCTTTTCTGTTGCTTAAAAAGGTAAGTGCATGGTAGAAACAATTCAGAAAGTGGATGCAAGAGGCTTCACACTTGTGGTATATCTCAGACAGCTCTGCACTAAGCTTCAGCTATTCCTGTGCAGAGCAGTTTCTTCCTAGTATGAGGCAGAATAAGAATGCTGTGGAAGAAAATGTGTATGAGATTCCTAATCCAGCCATGTTCTCACAGTTTAGAAACATCTCTGGAGAGCTGATGCTTTCCTATGGATTTTGTATGACTTGTGTACGTGTGTGTTCTGGCTTTTCCCTTTCATGCCTGTTTTTGTGTCTTGCATTTCATGGATCTCATGAACTGCCACCTTTCTGCCAAGCTTCTCTTCAGAAAACGCTTTTTCTACACAACTTAATTTTTTATTTTCCTGAGGATTTTTTTTGAATTTGAATTTAATGCCTCTATTCTGTATCTCTATTCCATTTCCATTCTCTATAGCCTGGATCAAATAACGAAATATGTGACTGGTTGTACTTTTTTGATTTTGCACTCTGCACACTCAAATAATAGAACATAAGAAATTAATACAAATATATGAGTATTGTGACTATTATATACTTATTGTTGTAAATCCTGCATAGATATACAGCTATGTAGACACATACACTATAAATGTAAAGATTCTTAAGGATCCCTCAAATGGCAAGCCTTATTAATTCTTTTGCTCAAGGGGCTTTTCCACCATAGCTCTTCCTGGCACATTCAGATTGTGTAAGTATTACTCTGTGTGTATCTTTTTTTTAAGATACAGGAAGAAGGGGAAGAGAGAGAATGCTAACATCCTCAGAACTGAAACAGCGCTAGAAATGTCAAAACAACTTATTATTTTCAAGTATTCACTAACATCTGACTTTTGAGTATACTCAACAACATATATAGCCAGAGCTCCCACTGAATTTAGCTATCACTAAAAATTAACATTTCTGAAAATGAGGCCTCAAAAGTCACGAAGTCAGATAGCCAGCAAATGAGGAACACAAAATAATTAACAGTCTGTGAAAAATTTAGTTTAAGTGATTTGTCTGACACCACAGAGGGACTTTATAGCAAAATGCAAATGGGTGCCTTGGGCGCATACAACAGCCTTAGTAATGACCACACTTTTCCTGCCTGCAATCTCATGGCTCAACTTTACACATTTTTCAATGTCAGGAATAACAAAAGCAATGTTTGATTTCAAGAGGTAGGATTTAGTATCACAAATTTGCATCCAGGTATTACGTTCTAACTTACATTAAGAAAGAAAATTGTATTTTACTGATGATAATAATCCTCTTCCTCTTTTGATCGAAGAATAAATTAGAAACCTTCCCTTTTAAAGTAGCAGAAAATAAAAGGATAAAAAGTGCAAAGGCTCCAGAAAACAAACAGAAACAATCATTGTCACAAAACACAGGCTGAATTTGCATGGCACTGTGCTATTTGCAAGCAATTACCACCTGTGTCAAAACAGCTCTGGGAGCAGACAGGAAAGGCGTTTGCAGGCAGTTTAACTCCTGCCTGACTAGTTGTCATGTAAACACACCATGAATAAGAGATGCTCCTGAACAGAACTGCTGCTGCCCGGCAACACTTTACACTCACGCAGCACTCTGTGAAGTGCCAGGACACTGAATTTGAGCATTAGCGCCCTACTGCCACAAGGCAGAAGTTCCAAAACTGTACTCTCATTTAATATGTGAATGCAAACTTTTTAAAACATATTCAATACGTTTTAAATATATTTTTAAATCAGAAGCTGTTTTCAGAGATGCATAGAAAATCAGGAATAATTTGCACAAACAAATTTACAAAGTTTATATTTGCAGCCTTGATATTGTCTGAGTGCTGGTTTCTTTAGATTATATTGTCTGGACTTCCAAAGAAAAGAAACTACACTCCTGATACTTAGTATTCTATGATGTCTTATTGGACATTCCTACATAACAGGAAAGAAATACAGTTCAGAAATGCTAAGGCAAACCAAGACCCATTCCAGCTATTCTACCTGACAGACCTACTAACTTGGGACATCTGAATAATCCATCTGCATTCATGGCATGTACATGCATGAATGCTTTTGTCCTTCCAAATAACTTAGTTTAATATCTTACTAAATTATATTAATTAATCATTAAAATTATTAATTCCCTCATGCTTTTAGTTGCAGTGTTGATGTGGACAGATGAACTGATTCTGTTTGCAACTCCCAGTGTAAACATGTAAAAAATACACACAAGGGTCACTGAAATGTTTAGATCTATCACATGGACTTCAACCATTGTAAGTGTTAACGGAAGAAAAATAACATGCTTTGTATGGCTCAAATATATGTCATTTCTGTTCCCAGGGATTGGATGAAAAATCAACTGTACCGAAAAACTAAAATATTACACTATGTTTCATACAACTGGTGTTCAAATACTGTAGTAAAAAACTACACAGAAAAGTGCAATGCCAAATTATGACATCTTCTCTTAAAAGTAAAATGACAGTTAAAACCCCAGAACTGCAACCTTTGCTTTTTTAAATCCATAAAAATAATGTTTTTCATAATTTAGAAAAATTATCAATAATGTGATTGAGATTGGCTTGGAAATGAATTTAAGAAACTTACCACTTCTAAGGCCATAATACGCTCCTAAAAATAAAGTACAAGATGCCATTAGAAAGTAAAGAATATACATGTAACAGAAATTGAACAACGATGAAAAGCATTCATTTTGGGTTTTGCTGGTCATATGTATGGTATTTTGTACCAAAGTCTCACTGAATATGAACTGCTGTACATTACTGGACTTCTGACCCATCTGGTATCTCCTGATTCTCTCTCACTGATAAATTTGTTCCAAAGAAAAGAAACTCCTCAGAAACAAGGAAAGCAAAAATTTGAAAACATTTACTGTATGATTGATTTATTTTTTCCAAATAATACCATTGGAATATTTTCAATACTGTTGATTTTACTCTTATGCATCCCAAAGCTTGATATCTTTTTTAGATCATCTGGGACTCTACATCTAGCATGTTTTGGAGTTCATGCCACATTAGCATCTGGTTTTGTTTTCTTTTAGGCATTTCCTTAAAAAACTAAAAAGTAAATTCCATATTATTACTCTACTATCCAGAAATAGCTCTGAAGAATGTTTTATTAATAACAAGATGCCATTAGACAATGTCTAATATCAGACAAAAATAAAATGCAAATAAAAAAAGCTTGTGTCAGTTTTAATCCACCACAAAATATAGAGAACCCAGAATTTATAAATTTTTCTGTATATATTTTAACTTCAATTTCCATTTGAAAGTATCTTTAAGAAAAATACTAAGTTAGCAAAATCAAGATCACGTACTCTGGAACTATGTCCCGACTAGGTAAGAGATTTTAAATAATCTGAGAAAACACATATTCAAGTGTTTGGGTGAGCCCACATTTAGAGTATTTGACTATTAAGACATTGCAGGACCTCTCCCCTTGCTCAAGTATTACCTTCTTGAACATATGGGTGAGGAATTTTTTTTTTCCTCCTCTCCTTTCTGGGTGGATTAGGCTAAGAATCCTTCCACTTTTTCCTTTTCTATACCACCCTAATGCATGAAAATGATAGTAATAACCTGGATTTATTCCTGCAGTATCCAAAAAGAAGCTAGACAAATCTGACCTAACTTCACTACTTTGGAAGCAACACGTACAACAAAAATTTCTTAGACCAAAGGAAGAATTGGGAAGCCAGAAACAGTTCTTACAATTTTTTAAGAATGCAAAAGTTTGGTTGTTTTTTTGTTGTTGTTTTTTTTTTTTGTTATTATTTTTGTTGTTATTTTTTTAAGACTAGGTGGAAACAAGTTACAAAGATTCTTCTGGAGTTACTACTGTCTTAGAAAACCTTTACAATAATGGCTATGTTTACTAACTGAACAGATGTATGTATTTCTGTAAAACCAGCATTTACATACTGTGCATTTACATATTTGTGTAGAAACAGTGTCCCTTGGATTACTACGGGGCAAACTTTTCAAAAAAAATTCTAATAAAAGACAGTTCACCCTAGTAAATTCTTTAAAGCTTGTTCACTGAATGATGCTTGTGGTGCAAATTATGTTAGTTTTCATCAGATGCTTAAAATTGTTACACTTTTGATTAAAATTCTAAACCATAGGCAGAAAGTGAGGGAAAGTGAGACAACATGCTGTAGGAAATTTAACCACATCAAATTATGCTGAAAATAAATAAATAAAATGGCATCTGGAGAAGACTAACTGGTTTTGAAGATGTACAAAAAAAACCCAAGACTTTTCAAGGAAAATATGTAGAAGGAAATATCAAAAGGGAAAACAGGAATGCACACATAAACAAGTTTGATGGAAATATAGTGCACTATCAAAATCCAACTGTTTGAAAAAAATGCTAACATTTTGCCAGTAGTGGATTCCACTAAACTGGCTGACGTTAGAATTGCATATACAGTGGTTTGAGACTCCCTGTGCATAAGATGATGATAAGTAATAAAAG
>NW_008596824.1:14241-30556 GCF_000691845.1 Merops nubicus | reverse complement strand
AATGAGGGGGGGGGGGGGGAAAGTACTTCTTGTCACTTTCAGTTACAGGCCTCTTTCAAAGTAGTGGGCTTTAAAAAAAAAAATAGACCAAAATCAAAACTTTTACATTTAATTTTTTTTAAAAAATGGAGGATGTTCTTCTCTCTAAGAGCTAGGAATCAAAAAAACTCAGATACATATGTCAGATATCCTACAGATTTATTTCAACTATGTTTTACTTTCCTATCAGCAAAACTAGGGTAATAAGAGGTTCTAGAATACTTAACTTTGAATCCTCTGTTAAGAAATGTTTGCTCGGTGCCCATCACAATGTATGGTAGTTGGGGATTCCAACTACAATGGAGCATAAGCAAAACTGTACTGAATGTCACTGAATTTCTCTCTCAGAAAAGGTAGCGTATTAAATACTAAAGTCTTCATTCTTTCTCGGAAGCAGGTCTGGGATATTGACTGAGTATTCCACTACATGAGAAAAAACTTATGACAAAAAATATTACACACAAAAAAAAATAATATTTCTTTGGAGATATTTGTTCCTCCACAAAATTGCAGTGGCTGTTACAAGCACTCATATTTATTTAAAGATTCTGTACCAAAACCCAAACATGGGTCTGTAGTGGTAGTGAACAGCAACTCAGTTATAAATTTCTTCAGTTAAAAAGGACTACACTACAGTACTCTTGGACTGTATTAGGAGGATGCCTCTAACGGCAAAATATAAACAGTGTCTTTAAAATGGCTTACGCATTAAATAAGGTGCATGATCTAGCTGTCAAATTCTAAAGACTGAATAAACTTACCATTTTCTTAAGACTAGCATGTAATGTATTAGGAAACCTACCATGGATAATTTATACATTATCAATATATTTATGTTTTCAAATTAAGGTTGTGTATTTGTTTTTTATTTATACTAGCAGGCCACTAATTCCAAAGCAAATTAAAATGGCTTGCAAATGTTTTCCCAGAGAATATGCATACAGTTGAAAACTGCAATTATCAAACACAGCACATTGTTTTCATAATGCAATCCTGTACCATGGAACAACTTTCGCAAAAAGGAAGGTGAAAGTCTTACAGCCAGAGCCCTTTCTCTTCCAATGAAGGAAGAAGTGAGGTTATTTTCTTGGAGTGGCTATAGGAGAGAATGTAGGAAGTGATCTAGACTCATCACAAGCTACAAATTGTACTGTGAGTGCAAAACAAATTGAGTGCAAATGTAACAACAGAGACCAAACTGATAACTATATAAACTCATTCATAGATGTATTTATATGTAGAAACTCTAGTCAAAAGCATGCAACAAGTTCAAAATGAAAAACCAAGAATACAGTGATGTCACTCAAAGTGTCAGTCTGCTAGCTCCCAAAACACCCTTCCCAAAGAATTGCACATATTACATAGAGTTCCCATCTTGACACATAAGACAAGAGCCACATTCACATAGATGTAGCTATAAAGATTCCCACTGTCTACTTAAAGTAGTATTCTGGTTTTGTCATGCTAGTTGCAGTCCAGCATATTTCCTGACTAGAGGAACACATGAAAACTACTAGCCCAATATTTCCAGGAACAATCCTCATAAAATTTGCTTTTTTTCTTGCAGTCCTTTGTGGTTTTTAGATGAAGACATTATAAAAGCACTAACTGTATTTTCATTCAAAAGATTTTAAACAAAAGGTGCTATTTGTCTCCCCTCAAAAAATGAGCAAACTAAAAGCATAATAAAGCATACACCCTTCGCTCTGGGGAATATTCTTGTTACTAGATGCAGAAACCTGGCAAGGAACCATGTGGTATCCCCAGTCATCATCTTCCCACAGCAATACACTTATTTCTGACAGAAGATTTTCACACATCTCTCGGTTGTCTAAGATTATGGTCAGCATCCATCACTCAACTAACCAAGAAACACCTCCTTCAGCCATGACAAACTGACTGCTTCCAATTTTCTGTCCATAGAATAAAACATATAATCTTTCTGTCCACCTGTTTCCTGAACATGCTTTACACATATGGTCCGTTTGGACTGCAAACAAAAATACATCAAGGATTGACTTACTACATATAATTCTCAGTACATCTAAGGTATTTATCAAAACAAGACCCCAAGAATTGTAAATGGAAAAAAACAATCAACAGGACCTATTGTCTACAGAACCAAGGACTGAGTAGGATCTAATACCAGGGGAAGCCTACCCAAGGATTGTAGGCCTTGGGGGCAAATAGTACTATTTTATTTGCTAGTGGATGTTTATTTGTCAAACAATTTCCTTCTAGCAATCTACTTCAATGAAAACATTCATACATTAACCAACTATACACATGCTTTGCTGAACTGGGGCTCAGAAAAAATATATAATCCATGTCACCTGGTTAACAAAAAGGTAAGAGTGCCACTCACAGCTCTGGGAAATGCCATATTTAAAGAAAATCTCATTTTCCTCTTACTTCTTGTACTTTATATATTGAGATGCAGCAGCCTGGGGAGATTCAGTCATGATGACATGAGTTGGTTATTAGGACTGTTTGCTAGCAAAGTTGTACATAACCAGCTACTGCAAGTTTAGAACACATCATTACAAGAACAGATGAACCCAGACTGGGAGTATTTTGAAACATCTTGACTAAGCTGGACATAATACTACCTAGAAATAATAACAGACGTTTTTAATGAGTACTTTGCAAAGCATTTGCAGGAGTAAAGACAAAAATGTTATCAAGCATTTGAATACAAAAGTAGCAGTCAGAGCAGCATGCACAAATCACACACTTGACCAGAACTGGCAGTTAGGGAATAGCACAAAGCAATTTGATCAGCAACTTGACAGACCATCAGAAATACAGACAAGCACACATATGCACATAAGACACTATTATGATGCAACTTTCTGCACTATAAAATTAATCCTCATTCAATCAGAAGTAACATCATTAGAACAATTTGTCAACTATAGAGCTTCACATGAAAGCAGATGCACAATTGCTTCACATGAAAGGAGATCTTTTTACATTGATGTAACTAGATAGGCACCTGTGTAAACTGCTTGCGCAGACAAGCTCTCAGCCTTGTTGAACTTGAGCTGCCAGAAAGCTAGGCCAAGATTTTTGTTTGAACAGGAAACATCTGGATTGGTGCGTTGTGTAACTTCTAGGTCTTCCAACTTGTCTCTTCTTACCAGATCAAACTGTTTCTACACTAACTCTTTGATACCTCTAGCCCTCAAAATGCCTTCTATTTATTATACAAGAAGAGAAGGCTTATCTTCAAACTCCTATTGTCAAAACTCAGGTCAATACATGATTTCACTTTCCTTAACAGACTCATCTTCATTAATTCCCTCGTAAATCCAGTACACTTAAAGAACAGTGTGTCATTGATACACTCTTCATACAGTAACTAAACTTTTTTTTACAATCATGTTGGGCATTGTTTGCTGTAATTTGTTGTTGAGAATTTCTTTATTCCTTCTGTATTCTGAACAATACATACACTACCCTCCCATATAATGTCCCAAGCCTCACAATTTAGACATTCCAGCTTAGTTTTGCTTTTCCAGCCATTTTCATTTCAAAAGAATATGCTTTCTTTGACTGTAATGCTTAAATACTATTCCAAAGCTGAGCCTAGTATAAATCTTACTTTCTAAGTACAAATTTAAGTGTTTAGCACAATCGGCTTTACTGCTAGAGACTATACAATGAAGATTTACTATATTCTATCAAGTCCTAGCATATATTGGCTGGTCCCATCTCCCTCGGGAAGGTGATTACGGACATTAAATGTTTCAGAGATTTAAAATACTCTAAAATCTCTTACTTTCATTTTTATTTGGAGATACAGAAGAGAGCAATACAGCTCAAAATCTAACACAACCAACAAAGCAGACTATAAAGCATTTCTGCAGTTCTCAATGTGTATTTGCATTGCTCCTATTCACATACAGTTTCAGTGAAGCCACCAGTATAACAGAACAGTAGTGTCACCTAAAACCAGCATTCTTTTCATTTATGGACTAGATTTATTGACTCGTAGGAGAATGATGACTACTATAATCTTCTCCAATGTGCAACCTAATTGGTGGGTGGAAACTCAGCAGCAAGTCTTACTAGCTATCAGGTCTGTATTTGGCTGCATGTATTTCTAAAGCTGAATTTAAGATACAAGTGATTTCAGAAAATCATAAAGTTGTAATACAGTTCAGTACTTTTAAGGGTGACAAAAAGCACAGCTAATTAAATAGAAACTATACCTGAAGAGCTCCCATTTCTTCCTCTCTTCTGAGGGTCTTCTCTAGCAGCTCTATAAAATGAAAAATTGAACTTGTAAATTCAACTTCCTGTCTCATGGCCTGGCAGAAAAAGTACCATGTAAAACAGTGAGTTTTTTGTTTTACAGCTTTCACAACATTCCTTTTCAGCTGATTAAACTAATTGATTAAATGTGTCAGTGATAGGATTGTTTCCAAGCATGGGCTATTGAGGTGACTGAAAAAGAGCCACAAGTCTGACTGGGGGGAAAAAAGGCATTTCAATGCACAAAAAAACTTGCCTATGCTTAAGTCTTTTGGTGCATCTTTAGAATTGAATGAAAAAAATATAAATCTAAGAGTACACTATGAAAATTGATTAAAGCAGACGTAGATCATCAAAGCCAGGCAATTACTCTAGGTTACTCTAGGTTACTATTCTAACAAGCAAGTAACATCCCCTGAGAAAACAAGTGCAGACGATTTTGACTATGATCAGAATAATTACCTACTCTCACTAAAATGAAACAATTCTGATAGCTGAAATAGCCAGTTCACTGTAACAAACATTAGGAAAATTTTTTATAGTCTTTAAATCATGAAATCCCAATACCCTGTATTCACTTGTGTGAAAATTACATACCTCAGCACATACATGCCCATATGGTAACATTTCATGTTGGAAACAAATTTATTTTTGAGTTCTGTGGGATATGTCACGAGTTGCTTTTCTATTTTATTTCATTTTCATACTTTTTATGACTAAAATAATGTTTTTGTTCAAGTGCATCATATTTAGAAATCTGTGACACCTGAAAGTTAAAATCTTACGGATAGCAGGAAAACCAAAAAACATTCTGCAGGCTTATTACTATTTCACTGTCAGAAGTTCGCTCATGAGTTTTGCATGAAAAGAACACTAAGCAAGAGAGACCAACTTTGAATCGAGATATGCTCCCATTTGCTAGCAATTACAAGACCTATGAGATTATAAGATTGCCTTGACAACTCATAGGACTGAATTCTTACTTAATTCGCTCAGCATCAAACTACAGAATACTTAAATGAAAGTGCCTGTGTATACTTTACTAAGAAAAAAAGATTACTGATGAATGCATAGTTCAGTTATCAAAGATTAGCTTAAATGATTTATAGTAAAAACTACCTAAAATATTCTACCAATATGAATTTGCCCTCTTTCCTTTATTTCTCTAACCTTTCCCTCTTCTTTCACCTTTCCCTCATTGTGATGCCTCCTTGTGAGCATGTGTTACCTCTTTTCTTATAGTTCATGATCCATTTCTGACTGCATGCATATTATTTAGACCTATTTTCAGGAACCAGTCTTTTAAAAACAAGGTAACATAACTAAAATTTTGTGTATTTCTTCCACAAGCAGGGGGATTGACTGGCTGTTATTTCTCCCCAGCTTCTATGCAGTCTTTTTGCAAATCCTTTCTTAAAATTAATAAAATTACTATTTTTTCACTTTCTTTTGGCACGTTGATGTTTTTCTGGATTATTCCTTGGTATGCTTTCCAGTACAGTGACTCAACTGCCATATAAATTACTGTAGCTAAATGAGCTGCCATCAACATTAGTTAGTGCGAGAACTTGGGTTTGGAAAGTGGCTGCCCTGTATGTTTTCCTTGGGTATATTCCAGTATTGTAACTGAGTTGGTAAAAATTAGCATTGTAATACTAGCTTTTACAAAAAAAAAAAAAATAATGGTGAGGGAGGACTAAGTCTGTGAGAAAGGGATGGGAAACGAAAGATTCTCCCCCGTGCCCCATCTGACCAGAAAAAGATTCTGCTCAAAAACACTTTGCTTTAATTTCACTCTAATGCAGTATTTGAGATTCTGTTTTCCAGACACAATTGTTCTAAGTTACAAAGGAAGTTATTATAAGATTCTTTTCAAAGGCCTTGTATAAATGTAGGGGAATTTGAGCTCATTTCTGCTAAGAGTGCCCAGATTTGAAAGGTCTGCATCTAAGGTTAGGGATATCTAGAATCCATTTACTCCATTTTGCCACTCCATAAATTGGCTGTCCAGCAGGATGCTTTATAAAAGTCTGTCCCTAGAAGGCCAGGTAGGTATTGAAGTGGTATTATTTAAATAACAACGTATACCTCCCTTACAGAGTTGCCCCTTATGACCGTATATTTAAGAACCAAGTTCTGGATTTAAACTGATGATTCCATTTAGTACCCCATTTAAAATAATAGCATGTTTTCTCCAAAGCTAAAAATACAGTATGTTATATAATTCTTTTAAACATTGCTATTTATGATGACAGAATATCTTTTGTTACTTGATCTGAAGAGTTCCGTTGATTGTTTTTTAATTTGTAAAACAGTTCCCATATTTAAATTCTTGTGCAAACATGTTTTATATATGCAGTGCCAGAAAATAATTTTACAATAAATTTAAGATGGAGAATGCATTGTGCCTGTAATATAGCAAATATGGTCACTAGCCATAGTGGAAGCTCCTCTGCATTTCTCCAATTATAACTTTCTTTCCTAAAGGAAGTTGCACAGTGGTGCGAGTGTCTACATTTGTGAACAATCCTGCTATGATCATTTTTCAAGGCCTACTGTAACCACAGAGCTCTTGTTTTTTTTTCAAAGCAATTTATCATTAGTCTCATGGGGCACAGAACACATCAGTTTATAGATTGTCTAGAAGAATCAGCACTTGTGAAAAAGCATTACAAAGGCACCTTCAGGCATTGATAGTTCTTCTCAAAAGGTTAATAATACACAGAAAAAAAAAAAATCAAGAAAATACTTTTAGAAGAAAAGATATTAAACTTTTTTTTTTTTAATTTTTAGCTCAATGAGAAGGCTGCAATCCTATAATGAGCTATAAGCTACAACTATTCAAAAACCCAAACACATTTCAGTTAATACTCCTCAAAAAACAACAGCAAGTTCAGGATACATTCCGCAAAACTAGAGATCATACTTTTTTGTAGTTTTACAAAAATTTTTTCTTTACTGTGGTTAAACATCAAATAATTTAAGACTTATATCTTATTTAGCTATGTGTCAGTGAAAACCAACTTAGCATCTTTGCAGCTATACCACTATGGCTTAGATGTATCTGATAAAAGTTCCAGGAAATGTACCAGTTACAATTTGAAACATTCCATAAAAAATTATTATCTTTGGCAGCTTATCTGACACTGAAACAATATAATGTGTTCCGAAATACTGCAAATATCAACCTGGAGACGAAGATTTTATTTTCCATCGTAACTCTCAGACAAGTGAGGATATAAGGTATGCAGTTATTCAGACTTTTTTCACACACGTACTCCAGTTGCAATTTTCATTGCTCGTGAAAAGTATCAAAATAGATTTAGGAGCAGATATTTACTGATTGGAACAAGTACAATACAGCTGCAATATCTTATTTATCCTAGATGATCCACTAATGTGGATCAAAAGCGGTTCAACTCCTTTACCTCTGTGCTGGTAGTTAAAAAGCTAGGAAACAGGACTTTGACTTCATAATACCTGCAGTAAGAAAATTTCCAAGAATCTTAGTTTAAAAACAGATTTCTTTCAGAATGAACACTAAACAGGCTTATTTCATTATTAAGTAGAAACTGGATTTTAAACACTGCATGACCTCCCATTCTAAGAAACTGAAGATAGTGGTAGACAACATTTGGCTTCATATTCTCTCTGAAGACTGAAGCGACAGAGGAAAACCAAAAAATTGGATCAACACCAGATCTGTATGTTCACCACTAAGAATTTAAATTTGGTACCTGTTAATTCACAGATTCTTCTAGCAAAGGGGAATGCACCAATACAGAACTGTACAACACATCAGTTCTTATAGTCACGGATATATAGTTAAAACCCCTAAAACGTGATTCAAATTACTCTAAAGTTGCCATTTGCACTTCATTCAGTACTGCACACATAGCTAATATGCTCTAAACTGTCCAAGGTACCTGCAAGTTGATGGCAAATCGAACTTAAGACCCTCATCCCTCTGAAGCAGCTGCAGATCACACAGGAACTAACAAGTCATAGAGCACAGAAAATAGTGCTACTATGAGGCATTAAAACAAGAAGTCTAGGCTATTACTAGAAAAGAATAGCAGTTTGGAGAAAACTTTCACTGCGGTCTTTGCATCATCAGACTAAGAAAGTTCTCCAAAACACAGGTAAGGGCTTTCAGTTATATATCAGTAAAACTGTTTTAGATTTCCCAAAGTTTGGCAACCCTAACAATTTAAGCAATCATAAAGTAAACTCTTTAGCAATCACTTAATTACAGTCTGATCATTTTATCTTTAAATTGGCTTTGATCAAAAATTGCAGTTTATTTCAAGTACTTCCTATCATTCCTACTTCAAATACATATCCCATGGCTTTCAGTTACTGTTTAGATATTTTTCCCACAAAGCTGCTGAACAGATACTACAGCATTCCTGTAGACGCACACGGCAGCCAAGCAAATTTCCATCAAGCCTGAAGGAATTTTCAAGCAGCTGAATAAACCAGTTTCTCTCAGCTGGAAATTACGTCTCTTGCACATGCCTACACAGCACAGTTTAATCACGCATTATACCACTTACAAGTTTATCCCCTTCACACAATGAATCTAACATGAAGGCCCTATTTTTGAGGAGGAACAAAGCTGTTTCAAATTGAACAAGTTTCAGCAAAACGTTTCAGACTAGCTATACTCATGGCTGGTAGAGACAGAACAACTGCAATTTCGTTCTGTACCTGTGTTAGTACGATTCTGGGGAATGGCCTCACAGGACAGTGATGAGAGCCACAGTCCAGAATAACTCAATACTAAACGACGTTTCAGTGAGACTGAACTTTGTACGGTCAGGCAGACACCACAAATCAGCCCAGCTCTAAAGCAACTGAAATGTAAAACAATACCAGGACTTGCTTCAAGCTACTCTAATTGAAACAGTACTTGCCATGCATATAAGCCATTAAGGAAATTTCTATATAAACACGTCATTAACTTGAAAGAGTTCTAGAGAAATAGATGTTTCTTAGAACCTTAGTTTTTGCTAGTGTAGGACAAGGCCGACAAATTACAAGCATTCCAGAATATGTTTATGTAATCTGAAGCAAGGCATTTTAAAAAATTAAATAAATCTCTGAAGTTAAAGGGGACACTGGTTTTAACACAACATACAGTATCTCTAAGATATAGAATATTTCTATCCTGCTAGTCTTATTCCCTCTGCATCCATAGGTTTACTGAACAAAGATAAAGCAGGGAGAAATCTCAAAAGTTTGGGGAGTTTTGTTTGTTTGTTTGGATTTGTTTACATTGTTTTCAGATGGTTGATAGTTTTCATGGCCAAAGTCAATGGTTACTGTGGTTTTTGTCATTTGTAGCTTCTGCTGAACAAAGTCTTACATGATTTTTAATACTCATTAGAGTTTTCTAGTCCATTAGCAAACTTATTAACTTTGAGCACATTCCTCTATCTTTAAAGATTCAGTTACCACCACCACAGTCAATGAAGTGCTCATCACCACCAAGACTGAAACAGCCGTTTATCTGTATCCAAGTCATTGTTTCATTAGTGTGCTAGCTGAAGATGCCGTAAATCTAGTTAGTAAATAGTTGTTAGAAACAATATTGACACCTTCTCTAAAATAACATGGAAGTAACTGCTTTTCCTTTTACAAGTTTGTATGAATGTGAACTTGACAACATGTAAGAAGCAGAATGTCCTCTAGACGAAAAGTATCAGTCAAGATAAACTACAGCACTTCAAAGAAATTCCATATCTTATACTTGGGTTTGGTACAATCTCGAACAGCAACATTCACAATAATTTCAAGTTTCTCTTTGGGCAGGTGTAGCCATTATTTTTAAAATATATTTAAACACAGTTTGTACAGAATTCTATCATCTGTGACAGTGTAAATATGATCTTCCATATACCACATAAAGATCTAGACCAGGGGATGGGAATAAACACATGTTAAGTTTTTGCCTTTCCATTTAGCGACCCGTTGTTGACCTGCAAATCACTAACTTTTAAGTATGCACAGATACCATTTCCTTCCCAAATCATTGCCACAAATAATTTTCTGAAGATTATCAATATTTCTAAGGCCTTAAATGCTAGTGTTTCCATAATGACTTGACTCTACTATGATAGGCAACTGTTATGTATATAGGTGTTGATTACTCATGCAGCAGTAACATTGCCAACCAGTGTGAGAATGCAGACAAAAATGTTCCTGTTATAAATAACTCTTGCGTCTCGCGATTTATCGATTTTAAATCTAACCTACAATGCTATGAATTAATGCTTCAAATTTTACAAGAAGCTGAAAAGCCAGCAAACTTTTACCCTAACTGTCTAATAGCCCATTTACACTACAGTGAAGTTAAGTAAAGGAGTTAGCTTTAAATAACCTAGTTTGGGTCCTAATGACTGTGTAACTGCTCCTAATTCATGTCCCACAGAAGGCAGTACAACCCCAGCTGAAGTGGCGCTAGCACTAAGTGCTCCAGTTCCAGCAGATGTGGTCAGATCACATCATTGATGACTGCATTTGCTAAAAGGCACGGAGGCCTCTAGTTTCTGCCTCTGTGTATTGTTCTTGCTTACTTTGTCCAGACAAAAATGTTGGACTGCCCTCCACAAGGGTCAATTTAGTTCATTATAATGAGAACAGAGTATACTGGCAAAACCCACAGACAGCTCTATATGGCTAATAGTGAATAAAATACGGTTAAAGACGGGTTCAACAAGGAGCAGACATGAAACAAGGGAAGTAGCACAGATCGGACGTGACAGAAATAGAAGCAAGAATTTAGCCTTTTGTCTCCAGTGACATTAAATGGCTCTGTTGAATGGGAAACTGTAGTCTGACCCACTAATTCATTACTATATTGGATTTGCGTGTGCAAGCTGGAATCACATCTCTGTCCATAGCACAGATCTATCCAAGCTAACTGACCTATGGGAGCTTTTTCTCCCATAGTTTTGATTAGAAACCCTATTGAATAAGCTGGGAAGAAAACAAAAAATCAGCATTATATAAAATAAAACAGAGTAAGAAATGTTCTCAAAGTGAGGTCTTCAGAATAGTTGACGTTTTAAACAGAAACTACAGTTGAACATTGTTTTGACACTGCACACAATATATAATCGTTAAAATTCTCTCCTGAATGGAGAAACATTTCCTTTCTGATGATGAATAAAATCTTCCAAGAGTACACAGGAAGAAATTGGAACTTAATTTGTTTTCATTCACCAAGTGCAAGCTTGAAAAGGTAATTTCTCATTTCTTGTTTTAGAAAATTACATTGATATGTTTATGGGTATAGTGGCTACATAAAAATTATGGCATGTCATATATAAATGACAAAACAGGAAATTGAATGCCACTTTCTTCAGTGAATTCTCTCTTAATATCCTAGGCTTTTCTTTTTTTTGATGTTTATCATCCCAAACATATTTATGCATATCAGCAAATTTCCTTTTGGCTACATCTGAAAGGCAGCTGCATATCTTAATGAAAAAATACACAGAACTGATCTTGGACCTAACAGCTAAGGAAGGGGCAAAGATTAAGGGTATCAAGTTTTTTGAGGCAGCAAGCAAAACTCATTTGAATTGAAGTAACTGGGCAAACCGAAGGAGGCCGTCAGCTGCAAATCAGAAAGCTTTTCTAGCCAGGGACACTTGTTACTTGAAGGTCAGAGCTAAACAATCCATTTGCAACATCTGCAGCAAAAAACAGCAGACAACATTGGAAGCTGAACGACAGTAGTCCTGAAATGAAGTTTTCCTACTAATAGCAGGAAAAAAAGGATCTTTTAGCAGCTTGAGCATTTTAATAAACTGTCAGAAGAGAAAAGCACACAAAGCAAGTTACAGCTCTCTGGTATTCAGTCCTTGATAAGTGCTGTACCACAGCTTTTAATTCTACTAGGTATCCCTATGTGTCAGTAAGAGCAAAATATCTTCTAAGAAAACATTTATTTAACCAAGCACACAGACACACAGAGGCCAGTGCATCTCATCGCAAAATGGAGAACTGCCAAATTTACAGAAATGCCTTATTTGTAATTAGACAGGTATCAAACCACAATGCAATGCAACTAACAGTTATATAACACCCCATCTCCTCACACATGCTTTAGAGGAAGGTGCAAGAAACCAAGCTGGCAATTATGAAGAAAGCCATAATAGTAACTCTTATTTCTACTTCTCTCAGCTGTAGTTAGGCTGAGTTCTTCCATGGCAGGACAACCCTGTTGTACTGTCTCCTGGTAAGTGACGATATACAAATAAGAATTACCAGCTCAGCTAGTAAGCACTTTAACTTTCAGTGACTTGCAACACGTTGCTTAATATCTAAACTGCTATTTTGAAAATTCTCACATCTAAATGCAATAACTTATTATTCCCACTGTGCAGCCATGTGTAAAAATCTACAGTGTTACAGTTCCAGGAAATTTTTCAGAGAAATTCATTTAATACATAGATTTGAAGAAAAATTCCTATACTGTAAAAGATAAAAGAATATTAAAAAGGGGAATGATATTAAACATTTAAGCTAGCCATTGCTTCTCATGCACAATGGATATAAATTGAATTTTTTTTCCCCAATTTAACAAACTGAATAGCAACACCAGAGCTTTGTTCTTTACTTGTGTAGTAGAATATATGCCATTTTCAACTGACACTCTGTTTTTTTTATTTCTGATCAACCTAACTCCCACAACAAAATCACATTTACACTGCTGTTTTCACTGAGTAAAAAGGTAAGAGAATATTAGTCTCAGAAGGGAGATTACATGCAAAAATGAATATCCAGTAGGAAGCAGTATAATGAACATATTGTAAAACTTTGTTACATGCGTTGCAAACCTTACTATTAGGCTATCAAGAGCTGAAATGAGTTATGTTTATTATAGAATTGCTTATTCCATTCTCTCAACACTACACAACTTCAACAGGTAAAGACATTCAATTAACACTTAGGAAAAGTGACAAAATGACCCTGTCAGAAAAAAAAAAAAAATTCCACTGTAAATGGGAGAACACATTGTATGTCTTACACACCTAATTCTTGTACCTATTTACATCATAGTTGCATGTCTGCTTAGTCTCAACAAAATGCTAGTAAACTGAAGTTTGCAAAGCTGGTAAAAAGTTTAACATTATATTTATGATAAACACTTTTTGTAGCACACTTTGTAAAGTATATTGACCATCAGAAACCTAGAAAGTGCTTTTAATAGGTGGGACATCATCTCCAAGATAAGGAATGAATGCTCAGTGGTGTCAGGAACAGAGAGGTACCAGGCAACTACTAAATGTGCTGCACTGGATATGCCCCTGAAGGGTATAACTTTTTAAACTATGTTTCACAAGTGCATTGATCTGCTCACACCTCTTTAGGACTCTACAAAAAAAATTGTTTCTCAGAATGTATGCTCAGTGTTGAAAAATACTATTCACGTAAGATTTTTTTATGTCCTTTAGCAATCTTGAGAAATGGCTAAATTTCTCTTCCCTCGTGTTTATGTTGCATAAGACAAAACACAAAGACAGCAAATTAAAGCTTGTGAGCCTAAAGTAAAGGTTTAAGGCCTAGCTGTAAAATGTTTTCACTGTGAAAATATGGTTCAAAGCTTTTTTTTTTTTAGAATACAGGAAAATAACGAAAATGAAAAGTTGGTTTTGTTCTTCAGAAACTGTTATATGTCTTTTACCCAGAAGTCTGCATTCTGTTTTGTGGAGTCTATAATTTTTTTACCTTTGTCTAGTACAATTTCTCTTAGTTGCAACTTTACATTTTTGCTGCCAGTATATTTATTTCAAAAGGTCTTTTAGTCAACATAATGACCACGGTTTGGTTTTTTTATCTGTATGAAAATCTACAGAATTAACAATGAAAATATAATACAAACCTTCTACAACTTTCAGTTTCAAATTAATCTTTGAAATTAATCATGCTAAGTATTTCTGACTAGATCAAGCTTTCTGACAGCATCTTTTCCAGCCCTATTCTTTACAGTTTAATTTTACAGTGCAACACCACTGTGCTTCTCCTGTATATATTTGATCCGCAAAGTTCATTTCTCCCCAAGGATTAACTTTATCAGTTATTGAGATTTTTTTCCCATCAAATAGGAACTTCTATCATATCTTCTAAATGTCTGTCATGCTGTCGACTTGATGTGTATTTTATATACTTGCAAACTGATGCACTTAGGTTGAAGGACAACAGTATTAGAAGTTCTTCTGGAATAAACTCTGTTCTGTTGGATTTTGTTTGCTCTGCTACGACAGCATAAACAAAACTATGTAAATTCAAGAAAAGAGAGTTGTTTCTTGCAAGCTCTTGATTAAGAGTAAGGCTTAGGAAAAATAATATCATCAGATGTGTAACTTGCAGCCAGTCTACACATGCACTACATCATAAGAGAACAGAACATACACAACAATGTTTAAGGTACAAGAGACTTGATGTTGCTTTGCCTTGATCTGTAGGCATAAAATTGGGCAGTCATATTGGTGATTCAGAGGAAGGAAGATGCTACACAGCTTCAGATGATCATATGGTACTTATACAGCACTGCAAAAATTTCCTTTAAACCCATGTGCAGCATGGTTCCTGGATCCCTCCAATACTGTAATGGTACTACCCATGTAAGTTAGATTATTAAAAGCTAACAAATTGCAATTACTTTCAGTATTAAATTCCTAATCAATAAAATGAAATTCATTTCAGAAACCATACAAGATGAGTAGCAAAAAATAAAATGCTCAAATTAAAACATACTTATTCTGTATTGTTTAAGGAAATAAATTTTAACTTTGGGAAGTAAAAATATTTTACATTAACTCCCTTCTTCTGATGATAATCAGTTAGCACATCAGAAGTATGTAATCGTATAGCTGGATGACCTGTATGGCCATACCATGGATTCTTAATCACAGTAAGGATTAAAATTTTCATCATTTAGTGGTAATAATACTGGTTTTATTTACAATTTTTATTGTAAATAATTCTTCAAAAATAAAAATTTCCTTCCATATAACAAGAATAATCTGTTGATTACAGCAAGACTGCAAAATAATTATTTTTGTTTACTCAAGCTATTTTACAGATCAACCTCACTCAAGTGATGACCACTAGTGGTGGTCATAATGGATGTGTCTGGTCATGATAGCTGCATCCACCTCCAAGTGGATTCAAGGGAGACAGATAACAACACAACAGCCAAGAGCTAATTTGAGCAATGTGCTTCCCTAACCACAGCACTGCTCAAGGTCCAACTCAAGCCAAATTTGAAAGGCACTAACATCTGCAGTCATTAAGCAGATATGACTGAGTCAATCATCTTATCCTGTAAGCAGTGGACAGCGCAGGGCCTGCTGGAGAGCTCAGCTCCTGCACAGCAGCAGGCTGCACGCCAGGATTTCCCCTTCAGCAGGGACACCTCTCAAGGTTACTCCTCGAGGCTGAGAGAATCATTGCCACGGCAGACAGTCAGCAAATTGGGAATAAGCACATTGAAATGGTGAAATCTTAGCTAGGGGATGTAAAGGACTGACTACACACCTATAATCCTTTAGAAATAAACTGCTGACCAAGCCTGAGACTAACTCTGGATCCAGCTTGAAACTCAGCTCCCCTCTGAGAAAATTTACAAAACAAGGGGATCCTTTCTGAACCTCACGACTCAGCAGAAGGGTCCTCTTGGACAGTTTTGTCTGATCCTGCCCTCTATGCAGTAAATCAACCGTATCTTGCCATTGGATCTTGTTAAACCACTGTTGCATTTACTATCAAACTTTTCTAAATCACTGTTTTATATTGATCAACATACTGCTACTTCTCTTTTGGGAGTGAAGCAAGTTACCCTATCTGTGACAAGTTCTCGCTTGTAACTGAAATCAGACAGACAAACTTTTTCTCTAGGCAGCTGAAGTATGTACAACACGCATTGAATTGATACAGGATGTTGGCATGCATGAAATACAGACATGCTTCAATGAATGCATTTTCTTGGCTTTGTACTTATTTC